>NW_012267408.1:1852908-1853566 GCF_000151885.1 Dipodomys ordii
AACAGCTTGGTACTGGCACAAGAACAGACCTCAGGACCAATGGAATAGGACTGAAAACCCAGAAATGAACCTACAGACCTATAGCCATCTAATCTCTGATAAGGGAGCTAAAAAAACAGAATGGAAGAAACACAGCCTCTTCAGTAAATGGTGCTGGCAAAATTGGTTAACTACTTGTAGAAAACTAAAGCTAGATTCTTTTATATCACCCTGCACCAGAATCAACTTCAAATGGATCAAAGACCTCGGAGTCAAAGCTGACACTCTGAAAACATTACAGGATGGAATAGGAGATACACTAGGACTGCTTAGCACAGGCCGAAATTTTCTTAATAGAGACCCAGAAACACAACAAATCAAAGAAAGGTTGGACAAATAGGATTGCATGAAGCTGCAAAGCTTCTGCATAGCAAAGGACATACCTAGCAAGATCAATAGAAAGCGTACAGATTGGGAGAAGATCTTCACTAGCCATACAACGGACAAGGGTCTCATATGTAAAATATACTTGAAAAAAAATAAAATAAAATATACTTGGAACTCAAAAAATTAAATCCTGGAATAACAAATCCTCAAAGAAACAACTGTCCAATAAATAAGTGGGCTAAAGACTTAAAGAGAAACTTCTCTGAAGAGAAAAGAAGGATGGCCAATAGAC
>NW_012267408.1:1854691-1876435 GCF_000151885.1 Dipodomys ordii
AAAGGAGGAGGCTACAACGCTTGATAAGAAATGCACTCATTATCTTGCCCATGTAATTGTAACCCCTCTGTACAGTATTTTCACAATAAAAAAAGAAAAAAAAAGAATCATCAATTTTAAACATTAGCCACTTTCTTATGTCAAAATGAAAAGGGGAAGTAGTTTTAGACCAATCTTAGTAAGTGTTTTCTTTGAGCTCCTATAAGATCTCTGTAGCTACCTCTCAAGATTAAAGTCCTAATATTGAACACCTTGAAAAAAAAGTAAAAACATTATCCACTGCTTCCACTGGGTATATGTATTGCTGGGAGCCCCAGCCCCAGTGTATGTGTGTGTGTGTGTGTGTGTGTGTGTGTGTGTGTGTGTGTGTGTGTGTGTGGTTTGTTCACATCCAACTGGGACAATACTCTTTGATCAAGCAATACTACAAATTTTCCTTCCAAAGGATGTATTTATTGCTGCTAGTGGGTCTTTTTATGTTGGCAAGAACAAACTTGCAATTTACAAGAACACTCCCTAAGGTTGAGAGCACAGAAACAATCTTGAACACCTACTTAATAATTTGCCCTTAAATAAATAGCTATGACTTTAGCTGTGATCTGTTCATTTCTACTGGGCTGTTAATTACTATGGTGGATTGTTAATTCTAGGCTGAATATTTCAGGGTGTCATGGCCTGCTAGGGCAAAACAGCTAATCTAATGACAGCCTCAAAATCATTAAGGGGTGTGTGCCAACAAGAATGAACATGTAAATTAGTTCAGGAAATGACACTTATGAATAAGTGGGTCTGATAATTATATTGGGTCTTATTTACATTTCCAGGCTATAAATGGGGTATGTTCCAACACTGCATAGGCAGGTTAGTTACTGGTTGAGAACTCAAAGTGCACAGAAACAATGCAATTAAATGGGGTTTAAAATCAGACTCGCCTTCAAAACCTACTTCACCAACAGTGACTTAATGACCACCAGTTTGTATTTAAAATATATACATGTGCAGTGTTGTAATGATCAAAATGCAGTGGGATAGAGAACACAAATACAAAAGAGTTTGTGTGTATGTATGTGCGTATGTGTAAAACTCTTCCATATAATATTTCTTCTAGATTGTTTTGCAGGCACTACCATGCTAGATATAAATGAATCAGTGTATCTGTAGCAAAAGATACACTGAAACCTGGAAAAGAACTGTCACAGATGCTCTTGAAAGAGCTATAAAGTAATATCCCCCAATATTTTATCTAATCTCTTCTTTTTTCTTCTATTTCTTATTAAATATATTTTTTCTTGTAAAGATACTGTACAGAAGGGTTACAGTTACATGAGCAAGGTAATGAGTCCATTTCCTATTGAGCATTGTTACCCTCTCCTTTGGAAAATCTTTTCTTTTCAGGACCAAGGGAAGAATCTATAGCATGAGGACCAAACTAATCCCTCTTCACCCCAAAGCCTAAGGAGAAACAGGGATTTGGAAATGAGTGTTTATGGATGTGTGTGTGTGTGTGTGTGTGTGTGTGTGTGTGTGTGTGCAACCCCTCTTCTACTAGAGCCTAAGGAGAAACAGGGATTCATTGAATGAACATGAATATGTTATATGCATAGGGGAAAATTATCCATCACTGTGGACTCAACCAGATGTCTTTCTTCTCATAGAAAGACAGGAAAAAAAAGAAAAAAGTTTAAGATATATCATTTTCTTCCCCAGAGGAGTTCACAACTATTAGCAAAGGACATCTGAGCCCATTTACAGCACTTATTCTCCCAACTGCTCCTCCTTCTCTTGATTGCCCCTCCCCAGCCCCTAAAATAACATAGAAGATTACATGCTCAGCAATGACTGTTTCCATTGCAGCTCCTCAGATGTTGATGGGAAGAAAGTGAAGTACAGAAAGGTTTCTACTCCATGTAACTTCCATTCCTATGCTCCAGAAGAATCCATTTTATAATTCTACATATCAGATATACAAGGTCAATTCCAGAGTTTCTCTGATTTTAAATTAATTACAGATATGATGACTTTGTGTGACACCATAAATTTAGTATAAGCCTTGGAAATGGAGAATATTTGCCAACACCCTCATCCTAAAAAGTATGTTCACATCAATTTTTATCTTCCAGCTTGTCATTTGCTATTCTCTAAAGCACTTTTCTTCTTGGTAATAGGTCACAAATAACAGTTGCCACAATTACTACAATTTCTGAAGTAAGAGAAAAGAACTTAAGCCATGGGCTTAAATGATGCATCTGCTCCTTTTATTATAGGAATACTCAAATGCAAGGAAAAGGATAAATGAACCTTTTTCACTCCCTTATTATCTAGACATTTGGATAATTGCAATATTTTCTACAACAATCATATCTGCAGAATGCCTTTAACCTCAGTCATTTAACCTTTAACCTCAGTCATTTCCAATGTCCTCTACATTTCTTTTCTAGGAGTAGATTTCTGATGAGTTTGCTAACTACTAAGACAATGGGAGAAAAAAGTAAGGAAAAAGAATCTAGCATCATCCTTTGGCATTCCTTATTCCTATCAACACAGTCTGTGGCCATCACCTGCTTGAGTACCAATCTTCAGGCCCAGAATTCACCTTCTACATTTGGATTCACAGGGAAGTCATCTACCCAGAATCTTCTCATCTCTCAGACTTATGCCTTCTTTGCTCTCATATCCTCCATGTCTCCTCAGGCTCTGTCTCTTATTCATAAAGAGGAACAATATTAGTTTTCTGTTGTTGCACAACAACACACTACAAACACAATGACTTAAACCAATATAAATTCATTAGCTTAGAGTTCTGCAGGCCAGAAGTCCAGCACATGCTAAAATGAAGAAAGCAGCAGTATTGAATTCCTTGATAGAGGTGTTAGGTCAGAACTTGGAAGCCACATTATTTTTAGTTTGGGCCTCCTCTTCCATCTATCTTCAAATCCAACAATAATGCTTTCCACACATAGGAGAGAAACTTTCCTCATTATTAAGGATTTCCTGATTACAATAGGCCTATTCAGATAATCAAGGACAATCTTGCCTTCTCAGAATCCTTAACTTTAATCTAATTTGCAAAGTCCTTTTGCCATGTGAGGTTAAATAGTCACAGATTCCAGAGACTGAGATGTGGATGTATTAGGAGGAACCCAGTAGGATATTCATAACAACCTTAAAGTTTTATTAAAACAACTCTGGGAAGAATAACACTGCTCCTCTATTCTAAAACACTCTTCAGATGTTCAGATGTGGGATTTTGGATAACCACATAGACGTGTTGTAATTTAATTAGCAATGCAATCATATCAGAGCTCTTTTCATTTTCACCATAAACTATTATGTGAAATGATTGTAAATGATTTTGCATATTTTCAAATAATTGGCTTATAGAACATAACATATTTATTACTCACAAACATTGATAAAACTTTGGCACTGTTTTTGGGTCACTACCCCACAGAAGAATCTGAAGATCCTGGCTGTCTCTCCCACCCTAAAGAACAAAATTAAAGGGAAGACTCACTCTTAACTCCTAATTGTCAGTCCCTAAAAATAACTAAAAATCAGCCTTGAAGAAAATTGTTGTAGGTATGGTGGCTACAGCCACCACCGCTGCCACCGCAGCCGCCACAGCTGCAGCTTCAGTGCTCAGATCTGTCTCCTTGCCTGGATTTTCCCTCTCTGGCCAAACTCTCGGTACTGTGCTGGTACATTTGGTGTGATTCTCTAGGCTAGGACTGTTCACTGGAACACTAAAACTGCTTTCTATGCGAGAGCTTGTTTAGCCTCCAGCTTCTCCTCCACCATATAATGGAATTCTATGCCTCCATCAGAAAGAATGACATTGCCCCACTTGTTAGGAAATGGAAAGACTTGGAAAAAATTATATTAAGTGAAGTAAGCCAGGCCCAAAGAAACACAGGTCTCATGGTTTCTCTTATTTGTCTGAGACAAGCAGAAATGGCCAGATAAGTTGATGTTAGGCGAAATGAACCCCAAGATAAGGATTCAAATGGTTTTTCTTTCTTGCAATTGTTTCTAACATATTTATGTTTTCTTTGTTGCTGTGTATGTCCCTCCCCCACAGTACAACCCCTGTTTTAACTGTATTTGAAGGGAAAAAACAAATTGTTTAAATTGTTTAAATAGGGATATAGGCAAACCTATTGCAACAATAAGATGTATAAGACGTTATGTCGAAAAATAAACTTTACAACTTGAGGGGGGAGAGATAGAAAGGGATGGGAAGGGGAAAAAAAGGAGGAGGCAACAATGCTTGATTAGCAATGTATTCATTACCTTGCCCATGTAATTGTAACCCCTCTGTACTATATTTTCACAATTAAAAAAACGATTGTATAGTGCTCCTGATTTTAAAAAAAATTCCCATGAGTTTCTCTTTACCATTTACATTTTCCAAGCATAACTTTGGTGAAAACGTCAACAATTTTACCAATGACTATTTGAATTTTTCATGTACATACATCTATATACTACATTTCTTATGTATATGTATTGTTATGGATTGATATTCCCCAAAAAAGGATCATACATGAAGGCTGCATCTTTACCTGATGGTACAATTGACAGGTAATCAGATCATGTAGGCTCTAACTCCTCCATGACTACATTAACCTATTTATGCTCTTTCGGCTAAATGGTCCACTAGGAGATGAGGCCTCGTTGAAGAAAGTAGAGGATATCTTTTGTCCCTGCTCCCTCTATGTGAGTACTCTCTCTCTCTCACTCTCTGATAAACAATGCTTATGTAAGTCTATAGTATATTAAATATAATTTCAATGAAAATACAAAGAGATATTATCGATAAGGCTTTCTTACACAAATTTTATAATTTCCATCAGAATGCATTAAATAAGGATGCATTAAACATGAGAACATTTTAAAAATCTATAACTAAACTGTATTCTGATAAAGCTCTTCTTTTAAGGTCTCTTCCCTCTTGTCAAAAAGAAATATTTCTTTAAAACATGAGGTCATGCTTCCTTTCAGCCCATTCAATGAGAACTCACACAGAAACATGCACACACATACATACACACACAAAATGTTATGTTACCATCAATGTGGTCATCACTGTAAGTCTAAGTCATTTAAATAAACGAAGCTGTGCCTTTTTGTGGCAAATGTGAAATCACTTCATTAATTTAACAGTAATAAACAAGACTGTTCAACTCCTTGACCTCTTTACATTTAAAGTCTTGTAGGGCAGGCAGACATTAAACCAGAAATTGACAAAAATAAATAAATAAAGAGGATGTTTAATAAGAAGGACAACCTTTAAGAATACACACACACACACACAAACATAATGGGAGGGACATTCAAATAAAGACCTGAAGTATGAGTACTATATGGGATGAATAATGACACCTACACGTGGGCCATGAGCCATTTCTCAAAACTTCCATATGTTAGTCAGCATGCTATTACTGCAAATGATTACCTGAGAACACCCACTATAAAATAGGAATGGTTCCTTGCAGCTCAGGATTCCAAAAGTTTCAGTCCATGATCATATGAAATGTTACTTTGAATCTGGGGCACCCCAGTATATAAATTGTGGGGAGCCTATGGCACAGAGGAGCTTTCTCATCTACAAAAGCCAGGAAGTAAGGAGAAAAACAAGAAGGAACCAGGATATGAATATCCCCTGTAAAGTCCAACTTTATCAACTTATTTTCTTATTCTAGGTTTCAACTCTTAAAGGTCCATGAACCTTCTAATAAAGCCACAGGCTAGGGACCAATCCTTTAACACATTATCTTGGAGGAACACTTCCAAACCATACCTGAAATGTTTCCTTATACAACAAAGAGGCCTTTACAAAAATGACGTAATTAAAATAAGGATCCTAAGGTTGTGAGAATATCTTGGAGTATCAAGGGAAAACCTGCATGTGATTACAATTGGTCCCACAGAGGAACACAGAAGGAGCAAGAATGAGGCCATATGCCATGGAAGCAGACATAGACTACGGTACTTCGAAGATGAAGGAAAAGCCCAAGCCCACAAACCAACAACATAGATGTCCACCAGAAGCTTAAAGCAAATACATCCTCCTCTCAAAGGTCCCTGAGGAACCAAGCTTGCCAACCTTCAACTTAATCCAGAGACACAGATTTTGGAACAACAAGAAAATAGTGTTGGCCATGAAGATTGTGCTAGATTCTTCTTGCTATCATGGAAATATGGACAAGCAAGGAGATTACAGGGGACGGAGATGTTATCTGGGAGCAGCAGATATTGAGTGCTTCAGTAGGAAATAATATCTTAATCCTTTCTAACTAACAAGGTGTGGCTATCATCTGTTAGCTACAAGATATTCTGGTAAATCACCATTTTGAAACTTTCTTCTTTAACAGATGTCATCAATGTGTGGCTCTGGGCTGAATATCAGGTTTGGGAAAATCTGCTCAGCCAAATAGATGCAAGTCCATGTACCTATAGAATGTGGTTGTAACTTATGGCTTCAGATTCATTTCTTTACATTTAATATGTAATTGGTTCCATTTAATATATGCTACCAAAACCAAATATATCTACCCCATACAGATTTCCTCAATGTATTATGAGGATAGAAGCCAATAAACATCATAAATTAGAAATACAATAAATGAAATGTATTTAATGCAACTAACCTACAGTATTGCATATTTAGTCATGAGTACGTGGCTACTTGAGAGCTAAGTTCTAGCTGGGCATGAGTTTAGAGGGGAAAAATATCAAAATTCAATGTACAACTTCTACTGAAAAGCGTAGCTTTCACACCATTGTAAAAAATATTTAAATGTAATTGAACCATCTTTGGTCAAGGACCACCTATACAACTATTTAAGCTTTAGGGGAATAATAAGCATATAGCTAGAGGAAACATGAGGAGAAAGTAAGGAGAAAAAACAGGTCTGGATCACGCAAGACATCACAGATGGGTTAAGAACTTTATGTTTTCATCATAAAATTAATGGAATAGACATAATGAATTTTGCAGATGAGTGATCATTTTAAAGATCACTATGCTTTTGAATGAAGATTAGATTATAATGAAAAGGAAAGGGAATACCAATTCAAGGCCTGAAGCAGGTGACTATGAACTGGAAATGGATTAGTGAAGAGACAGATAAGGAGGTAGAGAAGGGCTGATTAGCAGTGATATGTAAGAAAGGCTCATCCCAACTACCCACGAAGCACATGCTAAAGCCTTCATTCTATAATAAAGCAAAGTAAGTTTGTGTCAACAATATGTCAAATTTATCCATTGCTTTTAATTTTTTTAGACATTATTTTATTTCAAATATTTGCTGTCAATGCATTGGTTTGATAGCTTATATTTTCTTTTTTCTTTTCTTTCTTTCTTTCTTTTTTTTTTGTCAGTTGTGGGGCCTGAACTCTGGGCCTGGGCGCTGTCCCTCAGTTCTTCAGCTCAAGGCTAATGCTCTACCACTTGAGCCATAGCACCACTTCTAGATTTTTCTGCTTATGTGGCGCTGAGGAATCAAACCCAGGGCCTCGTGCATACAAGGCAAGCACTTTACCACTGAGCCAGCTTCCCAGCCCATGCTTATATTTTCATATTAACTTAACTCAAAATATTTTGTATGATTGAGACCTCTTCTTGATTTAGAGGTCTTGATTTATGTGTTATTTATACATGTTTTGTTTAATCACCAACTATTGTTGATTAATCACCAATTGGTGTTTAATCACCAATACTTGGTGATTAAACAAAACATCCAGGTGATGTCTACTTTCATTTTATTGGGTTCCAAGAGGATAATTTTTAGGATTTCTACTCTTTCAGATGTACTTGGTTGTACTTTGTTTTACAATGTGCTCTGTCTTGAACATTCTTTGAGATCTTGGAAAAGATATGCATTCAGCTGTGAAATAATTTGAATAATATAGTGTGTAAGCATACAGTCCCCAACTCAAATCAACCTAACTTAACCTATTCTGTAATAGACTACAATCTGTCTAGCCATAAGGCTATTTTACTTTGCTTTTCAGAAACTGTCCTTCTGAATTCA
Source organism: Dipodomys ordii (assembly GCF_000151885.1). Lineage (NCBI taxonomy): Eukaryota > Metazoa > Chordata > Mammalia > Rodentia > Heteromyidae > Dipodomys > Dipodomys ordii. The sequence continues at coordinate 1,862,728 of NW_012267408.1, forward strand.
CAGAGAACCAATCCTACCTAAGTCCTGTTTGAACAATATATTTCTGGAAAGGACTGCACAACTGTCAGACAACTACCTTGGAAAAACAGCTTTGAGAAACTAGTCACTCCACAAGCTTCCTATAACAACTAGCTAAACTAAAATATAGAATACCAACAGTATATTCTTTCTAAATCTTAAATATTTATAACCCAAGCCCTGACACTACTCAGGGCTGATACTTCCTATGGTATCTGATTCCAGTCCTGTCTTAGAAAGCCAATAAACCTTTGCCTCCTTACTTAATAACCTGCTTCTTGGTAAATTTTTCACACCCTGACATCAGAAGCTCCTGGACCTTACACTAAATATCAGATTGAGTTCATTGAAGATACTAATCAGTTTGATTACATATTTAATTATTTTGTCTCCTATTTATCCATTATTGATAGATGTGTAGTGAAGTCACCAACTACAGCAATGGGTTTGCCTTTTTCTCCGTGAAAATCTAAATTTTACCCCATATATGTTTAGGCTCTGCCATAAGGCATGCACACATTGTGATTTCTCCTTACATATTTTTAGAGACGTCAATTCTCTAAGGAGAAATATCTTTTTCCCAGATAATTCTCCTTTTTCTGAAGTTTGTTTTCTCTATAATTAGTATAGTTACTTCCATTTTTCCACTTCTTTCCTTCTTTCTTTTTTTCTTTCTCTTTTTCTTTTTTCTTTCTTTTTGTTTGTGAAGCTTGAACTCAGAGCCTGAGATTTTTCACTCAAGGATAATGCTCTACCACTTTGAGCTACAGAACCTCTTTTGGTTTTCTAGTGTTAACTGGATATAAGACTCTCACAGACTCCTTCCTGCCTGGGCTGACTTTAAAGCATGATCTTCAGATCTCAGCCTCCTGAGTAGGTAGGATTGCAAGCCCGAGCCACTGGTATCCAGCTGCTTCTTCCATTTCTTTTGATTAATGTTAGTATAGTTGATATTTATGTACTCTTTTTGTGGTCCTTGCTTTTGTTTTGTTTTGAATTATTTTGTTGTTCTTTTGGCTTTGTTTTTTGAGCTGGGGCTTGCTGTGTAGCCAAGGCTAGCATTGAACTCCCACCTCAATCTCTGTAGTACTAAAATTATAGACAGATCCAACATACCAGCTTCTATCTGTGTATTTTTATCTAAAGTAGGTTCTAATAAACATATGTAGACGGCTTTAGTGATCCCTGCCTTTTAATTTGTGTATTACAATCTCTTTTGAGAAATAGAATGTTGTTGGAATATAGCTTTAATCATTGACTTACATATTACTTATGGCTGCCTTTGTACTACAGTGGCAAAATGTGTATGATCTGGCCATTTACAATAAAAAGTTAATCCAATTAAGATCCAAACCGTCGTTATTTGATTGTTTTAAATCAGTCCTGATGGTTTGGGCTTTGTTGATTCTTTCCAAATTGTAATGATTAACAAACCTACTAGCATAAATATTCAAGACAATGTGAACTAATTTTTACTTGTTATAGAAATGTACAGAATATAGTATTAACATAATATATGGCCTCTCTGTAGACATGGATAGAATACAATATAAATTACTCCATGTGATATTATATTTAATTAGTTATGTTTTTCCAAGAAGCTTTATAGTATTCAAGAGAAAATGTCTATCGAAATGTACCCTATTATTAATAAAGAGCTACTTTTGGGGTACATTTTCTTCCCACCCATCAGATGCAAGCCTGCATGTGTCTCCATCTAGGTTTAAACCAGCTGACAAGCTCTGGTCTTGCTTTAATCATATGCTACCAATTTAAATATATAGACTTAAAAAATAAATCATATTACTTTGGCAAGGAAAGTGATAAATATAATTCTTTGGTGGCTAGCAATGTCATGCTGACATCAGCTTTCATGCAAGAGTTTAGCCAGGCTACATCCAGCTGCAAGTTAACGGAGGCCTAACATTCCTACCCTTTAATGCACTAGCGACCCATGGATCTTGATGCTGACAAGACCAGCCATTATGTTACAATTAAAAGTTTCCTTCAATGAGGAGAGAAAAATCAACCAGAAATAAATTTTGAAATACAGCATTAAATATTTATGAGAAATGCACCCAAGATGCTGAGTGTGGCAGTTGCATAATGAAAGTGCATGTATTTTGGAGAAGGATTGTTCTTCACTTTTGCACCATCAAGGAATTTTTAAGTGACCCTATAAGTAAAAGAAAAGATGAGGGGGTGGGGAAAAGCATGATTACAAATTAATAAAGCATGTATACTGTTTGATTACCAGCCAGTGCAGTGTGAAATGAGTTGGTTTTAGTCGAGTGGTGCCTACTGATAGTTACCATCAACCTCCCTCCTTTGGTGCCTGAGGAGTTGATCCCAAAAAGAGAGGTAGATGGAGGAGGTGGAGGAAGTGGTAAGGATATCCAGATCAGAGCTATATGTGGGAGGGAACAGGAGGTTTTGTTTTGTTTTTATCAAGGTCACAGTCAGACTGCTTGGTGAGTCTAGAAGAGAGAGCCACTGAGGAGACTGGTTTTCAAATTAGATGGACTTCCTAACAACAGAAAGGACTGCTTAAAGGAAAAAAAAGCCAAAATAAATCTTCATCTCCTACAGCCAGGTGAGACAGAATCGTAAGTGGTGTTAGAAGCATTTGACCAAGGGAATACCGACTGATAATCGAGATGGATAAGCATGGACATATTTGTGAACTCTACACAGACCTGCTGACTCAGAACCTTTGGTAATGAGGCTCATGAGTGTAAATTTCTGTACATTTACCCAGAGGACCACAAACAAGGCCTTACTAAAGCTACCAGCACAACTATGTTTATTGCAGCGTTATTTACCATAGCTAAGATGCGGAATCAACCCAGATGCCCCTCAGTCGATAAATGGATCAAGAATATGTAGTGTATATATACACAGTGGAATCCTAAACTTCAATCAGAAAGAATGACAGCACCCTATTTGTAAGGAAGTGGAAGGAGTTGGAAAAAATCATATTAAGTGAAGTAAGCCTAACCCAAAGAAACAGAGGTCCCATGGTTTCCCTTATTTGAAATAATTCATATATACCTAGGATAATTATATATCTAGGATAATATTAGCAGGTAAGCAGAATAGCTCAATAGTTATGTACATATGACCAAGCAAAACAAGCTCCAAGACATACACACAAGAGATTTTTCTTTGTTGTTGTTGTTAGTGTATGGTGTGATTTCTTTTTTCTTTTGTGTCTTTTTTCCTGTTATCACTGTATTCAATTTTGGTGTGTTTATCAGAATTAGGGAAGGGAAGGAGAACAAAAAAATGGTGAGACAAAGGACAAAGGGGAACCAATGCACCAGTGATACTAATAAGACAATAGGTTGGAAATGATGTGGAGTTGGGGGAGTTGGGGGTGTTTAGGGAGAAAGTGAAAGGAAAATGAGAGAGAGGATAACAAGTTCAAGAAGAAATGTACCCCCTATCTTACTTATGTAACTGTAATCCTTTTGTACATCACCTTGAAAATACAATTGAATTAAAAATAAATAAAAATTTAAAAAAACAAAGACATTTTTTCCAGTTTCAATGTCAAATGACCCTTTACAAATATTCTTGTCATGACCACCCTGTGACCTCCACTCGAACATTGGATTGGATTTGAACCATGACAGAAGAGGAAAAGTGGCCCTGTCAGTGTACCCATTTCAAAGCTAGGCATTTTCAAAATTCACACGTTTCTGCTCAAATACCCGTGTCTCCCTTGAAAAGCTTCTAAGGTGGCTTTGGAGTCATCATGGAATGAATCCTTATGGAAGACCACCATTCCAGAGTTCCCAACTAACCAACACTAATACAACAGAAGATGCCTCAGCCTCTGTGATGGATGCTGGCAATTATAGCTGACCTGAAGACTGCGAACCACACCAGCTAGTGGTAAGTAAATGCTGATTGCTATGTACAGGGAAGAGATTTGTTTGTGTGCAGTTACAGAAGATTGTGATCCTAGCAATAGATATCAATAGACCCAAGAATTCGGTCATTCCTGTCACTCAAATTCAGCTACCATTAGCTCTTACACCACATATGCATAATGTGGACAGCTAGACAAATGCAGCCACATGAGTGTTTTTCTGTTTAATTTTCAACAATGTGATTTATTTCATTTTTATAATTTTCATTTCTTTTTTATTCTTTTTATTTTTTATTTCTTTTTAGTCTTATTGTTATTATAAGGTGATGTACAGAATGATTATAGTTATGTAAGTAATGAGTACATTTCTTTGTACCGTGTCACCCCTTTTCTCACTCTCTCCCAGTTTTTCTTCTCATCTTCCCCAGCAATTTGTATAGGTCATTTTCAACTTCATGTCTAGTGAGTCCCAGTTCAGATGTGGGGGGCGTTTTGAAAATAAAGTTTTACTGAAAACAAGCTGCCATTCATTTACCCATTTAGATAATTGTAGGCAATTATTTTCATGCTAAAAGGGCAGGTTACCAGGTCCTATTAAAGTTCAAATTTCTAAAATATAACAAAGAAAGAGTGAGTGAGAGAGAGGAGGGAGAGAGAGAGAAAGAGAAAATAGAAAGAAAAAGTTATCTTGAAAAAGTTACAAAACATTCATTCTACTAGAACTTGGTTCTCTCATAAGGACATAGGGTTTTCTTTCATTTTCTTTTTCACATGACTAATTTTTTTAAAACCTGAAAATTATTATTTTAATAGAGGTATTCCAGGAAGTGCTTTTGTCTTGTTTTTTTTGGGGGGGTCCAGTCGTGGGCCTAAACTCTGGGCCTGGGTGCTGTCCCTCAGCTCTTCATCTCAAGGCTAGTGCTCTACCACTTTGGCCACAGCACCACTTCCGGCTTTTTCTTTTCCTGCTTATGTTGTGCTGAGGAATCAAACCCAGGGCCTCATGCATGTAAGGCAAGTGCTCTACCACTGAGCCACCTTCCCAGCCCTCTAGTTCTTATATGTTTATATTCACTATATCCAAAATCTGCTCTAAGCTATTTTTCTGATTTAAAAAAAAGCATATTTACACTAAAGGAATTTTCCCCCTTTGATTTGGCCTCATAAAATAAAAAGCTTTGGTGTTTTCCATGCCAGCACTTGCCCAGTTCTTGAGGAGTGTACCATCTGCTGCAAGAACATAGGTGAATCACTGACTTTGGCCTCTGAGATCAGAGAAAAAGAACCGTAGCCTATGACTATAACTATATTTTAATGAATTCACCATTCCTTTAGTCCAGTTAAGGAAACTTTTTCAATGGGTATCAACCACCTAATTTTTTTCTTTCAGAAAACAATTTCACTAATTTAACACAAGGTAGTCATCATTATATTTGCACTAAAGCTTCATGCTTATTGATGGATGCACAAAGTATCACATACCAATAATGTCAAAGATTTGATGCTAGTCAGAGATTTAAGATCAACCATGAAGGATTCCTGCAACAGCTCTCAATTGAAAGAGATTGGCTAGAAAATAGCATAAAACTCTTGGGTCAAAGCCAAACATCAGGCAGAGAACCTTGGTTGCCATTTGTCTCTGAGCTCTTGGGAAGTTTTTAACTTCAACTTTCACTTAATTTTAACTTAAATATTAATCTTTCTGTTAAATTTTCTTTCAAGAAATCAGACAGTGTTTTTTCAATTAGGCATTGAGTTGGAGAAATACAAATAGTGCCTACTTCATCCCATATATCTGACCAAACATAATTTCACTCAATTACTGATAAAAAGACAAGAGTGGGAATTTCAACTAAATTGAAAACATCTTGACAATCATACAGTGGTTTTGTTGTTGCTGTTGTTGTTGATTGGGGCTGTAATAGAATATATAGAATGAGTCATTTATCAAGAACAGAATGAGCAAAATAGCTCAATAACTACGTACATATAACCATATAAGATGATGCTAAGCGAAACGGACTCCAAGACATGGATACAAGCGGTTTTTCTTTGTGGTTGTGCTTTTAATGTGCTATGTGATTTCTTATTTCTTTTGTATGTTCTTCCACCTACGCTATATCCCCTGTTGTCACCGTATTTGATTTTGGTACCCTAGTATTGTATATACAAGTATCTGAATTAGGGAAGGGAAGGGGAACAGAATGGTGGGACAAAGGACAAAGGGGGAACCAACTGTGATATTCAAAAGACAATATGTTGGAAATGATCTGTACAACTTGGGGGGATTGCAAAGAAGGAAAAATAGGAGAAAAATGAGAGCCGGGGCAAAAAATTTGACAAGAAATGTACTTATTACCTTACTTATGTAACTGTAACCCCTCTGTATATCACCTTAACAATAAAAAAAAGGAACAGAAATCTCTTACAATTCTGGTGATTGGATTATCCAACACCAACACTGGCCAGTTCAGTTGTTAGAATGTACACTACTTCCATGATACTTCTTGTAGCTTGGTGTGGGAATTCTGTGTCTCACAAAGTAGAAGGAAGAAGAACAAGAAAGTAAGATATTCTGTGGTGCATCTTTTATAAGAGCCTGAGTCTTATTCGCAGACTAACACCTCTTAAAGGCTCTAAACAGTTAATATCACAATATGGACACCTGAATTTTGGCAGTGTCATACTCAGATCATAGCAAAACTATCCTCAGGCAACTGGGGGATTCCTTTGAAATTTTTCAAGCGTAAGCAAACAGGACCTTTTGCTATAATTCTGATCCAGCAATCAGATTTAAATGTGTTACAGCCAGGCAATATGGTGTCTCATGTCATAGAACCAGTCATGCCAAGACTTTCCATCCGAGGCAATTATAACACACTTACATTTCCAATTTACATAATCCAGGGATACTCTCTTTTAATCCTCTCAAATAAGAGTTTGCATAGAAACTAAGGCTCAAAAAGGGTTAATTCACATAAACCAAAGTTAGATAATTGATATATACTGGAGAGGTAAACAATAGAAGACCAATGACCTGAGACTTAGTTGTGAATGCATCAGTTCAGCTCCCCTCTCTGTGAAAACTGCTTCTCTCAGCAAACAGGAATTGCCACCATGAGTACTCTCAATACACATCTCGAGTGCAAATATCTCCCCAGAGTCTGTTTGCTAGGACAGGCAGCCTCTAACACTCTAGTCTAAGACTCAGAAGGACACAGTATGTGTGATTACTAACCTTTAACCTGAAAAATTCCCACTAGATCTAAAACCTTTCTAAGTTACAGAATCTGAGAATTTGAAATCAGCAAGTAACTTTAGAAGTAAAACAAGTGAGCAGTCTTCATAGAAAAAGATGAGAGGATATTGATTCTTTCTAGCTATTTAACTCTTACTGTGATGACTAGCCATTATTAAACATCTTAATTTATGAGGCATTCATAATATAGGCTAATATTAATATATATATACATTCATCTAATATTTTTATGTTTATGACATTTAATGTTCTAAATATCCTGTGAGAAAAATAATTGTCAAGCCATTTTAGAATTATTGATATTAAATTTAAAATTGGTGTGCTCACTTCAGCAGCACACATACTAAAATTGGAACAAGACAGAGATTAGCATGGTCCCTGCATAAGGATGACATGCAAAGTTTTACAATAGAACAATGGATGAACCACAGCAACATTGATATTCACTTGACACTATGTTGACTATGAACATTACAACTTGAGTGGGAGAAGGAGGGGTAAGTAGGAGATAAAGAGGGATGGAGTAACAATGATTAACAACAAATGTACTTATTGCCTTACCAATGTAATTGTAACCCCCAACTCATCACCTTTTCAATAAAAAAAAGAAAAAATAATAAAATTTGTGAGTAATATGCTTTGGGCCTTACTACTAAGACAGAGAAGTGAAAATCAAGTTTTTCCAACTCTGCATTCTGTTTTCACAATTCAGTGGTCTCTGAATGTGGCTATACTTCATCTTGCGAAGAATTTGAATTCAAGTCCAGGAATAAAGTGAAGTTACATGAAACAGAGTTAAAGGAGATAAATAAGTCAATATTCTGAGTTGAGAAGCATTGGCAATCCATTTGTGTTATGGTTTAAATCTGAAATGTCTCCCCAGGATCATGTCCTGAACAGCTTAGTCTCTAGCTAATGGCACTTATTTTGGAAGTTAAAAATACTTTGAAAGGTCAGACCTCTGAAGGTTACATCAGGTCTCCAATTCCTTCCTCTTTCTGTGCTTTCTATCCACCATGATGTGAGTTTCTCTGTTTGACCAGGATAGAATAACACTTCTGGAACTAGAAACCAAAAGAAAATCTTCTTCCTTTTTAAGCTGTTTCTGCCAGGTATTTTGATGCCAGCTCTGCAAAATGACTAATACAATTTTTAAAATATAAATTTTTACGTAAGTCCCAAGTGCTGTATCAACTCTCTCTTGTTACTAACTTTCCACATGTCCTTCTCAACATAGTAAGTAAAGGCTCAAAGTTTTTTGAATTGATGAACTATTAGTAGTCTTTGACTATTGTAGAAATACATATTATTGCATTTTCCCAGGTGACTTTCTGGCAACATCCATATGGGTGTAGGTACTTATCTAACCAATATCACAAAACTTTATTGCAGTAGCTAGCAAAATATTAAAATGAAGGAAATTTTACATGTAATACAGCCATACACAAGGACTACAGCTCCAACAGGAAATTCTGAAGAGTGTATGTTAAAACAAAGACAATACTAATTGAAGGAAATCAGTAAGATGGACCCTACATCTTGCTCCTGAGAGAGCTGGGCAATGTGACAGGAAGTTGTCAAGGAAACTTGATGAAGCAACTGTTTCTTCCTAATCTGAAAGGTTGTGCATCCAGAACTATGTCAATTGTAATAGGGGACAGAATGGCTCAATTGATCATTTAATCCCACATTTAACTCATAAAAAGACAAGTAGCTGGGTGCCAGTAGCTCACACCTGTAATCCTAGTTACTCAGGAGGCCAAGATTTGAGAATCACAGTTCAAAGACAGCCCAGGCAGGAAAGTCCATGTGACTCTTATCTCCACCCAGAGAAAAATCAGAAGTGGCACTGTGGCTAAGTGGTAGAGTGCTTGCCTTGAGTTAAAGAACTGAGGGACAGCACCTAGACCCAGAGTTCAAACCCCATGACTGACAAAAGCGCGCGCGCGCACACACACACACACACACACACACACACACACACACACACACAGAGTGTATATAATATTTTATTAACACCTTGAAAATGTTCTCCAAGGCACTAAATTTGTAAATAAATAAATAAATGAATGAATAAAAATTATTCATACTGGATGAAAGTCAGCAGGAAACAACAGAACAAGGAAATAAACTAGTAGAGCCAGGCACATGAATTTCAAGTCAGACAGGAAGAAAGATAAAGGTGGACCCTACTGCTGAGCTGCCTGGAAGAGAAACACAAAACCACAAAAGGGAAAATATAGTGATAACATAGATGACAAAAACCAGGAGCTTTAAAAAATGGTAGAGATTCCTCCTTCAGACACTAAACAAAAAAGTTGAGGTAATGAAGAATAATTACTCATTGTTTTAGATTTGACAGTAATGTTGTGGTTATGTGATCTTAAACCACTCTGTTCTTTCACAGATACCTGGAGAAACATTTCAGATCAATAACATGGCATCTTTGATTTATCTCAGAATCATCAAAAGGGAGAAGTTAACAAGAATATAAATGAAACAGGATTGATCATGCATATATAGTTTGAATCTGGGTGATAATACAACAAGGGTGCTACACCATTTCCTATATTTTCATAACAAGAAATTGAAAAATCCAGAAGAATTAAATATTTAAATATGAACAGCACCATCATCAACTAGTGGAAAATATTGGTAAATATGTTTGGAAGTTTTTCTAATAACATAGAATCATCAAGAAGCTATTAATTATTTGACCACATAAAATGGAAAATAGCTTCTTATAGTTACAAACTTGTATATACAAATATTAGATATACATATGTATATATATATATTCAACAATGACCAAGGAAATAGATTATAATGTTAGTTGTATACAAATTGTAAAACAGTTATATGATACAATTCAAAATTTTATGTTTCTATTGATTTGCTCATTTCCTAAGATCTTAGCCATCATAAGCAAGAAGGCAGAGCAGAATCTCAGGATGAAACATTATAATTCTTTATACCTATATTGAATATGTGATATGAATGAAAACCATAGAAAGTAGTGAAAACCTTAATAGGATACCTGAACCAGTTGGATTGGAAAGAACGCAAGGAAGAATGCCTCTGTGTTTTCAGTTGAAAATTCTGAGGGTTGACTGGAAGCTACTAAAGGAAAAAGGAAATACAGTCTCAAAAAAGATTATAGTTTTCTCATTCTTGGGATGACAGGTAATTTTTATTTTATTCAATCTTTTGTTCAATAACTTAAAGTAGTATACTTAATTACTTTTATAATCTAAAAAAGTACATGTTATAAATATTAGAATATAAGAATAAATAACTAGAGCAGGCTTTGATGTTTCATATCTGTTATCCTAAACACTCAAGAGACTGAGACTGGAGGATCACAGTTTGAAGCTAACCAAAGAATGAAATTCTATGAGATGCTTATCTCCAATTAACCACTAAAGACCAGGTAAGGGAGCTGTGGCTCAAATGGAAGAACAACAGCTTTGAGCAAAAGGGCAGCACTCAGGCCTTGGGTTCAAGTCCAGTTTTTTAAAGAAATGGAATTTGGAGGGAGTACAACTCATGTTCCATATGAGTAGATAGGGATTTCTAGGTGGCAGCTGAGAAAATATGAACTAGGAATGAGAATGAAGGAGAAATATAAGTGATAAAAAAGAGAAGGGAAAAAGAAGGAACAGGATTGTGGTAGGGAACAGAGGATCAGGCTCCCTGTACATAAGTAGGAGACCTTCATATTTCTGGTCCTATATAGTGTCAACATTAATAAATTACTACAACATCAAAATAATAAAACATTTAAAATCTTCCTACTTTAGTTATTTGGTTTTGCTAACACAACTCTCGTTCAGCAAAGCAGAAAGAAAACCAATATGCACCAGGGTTTGTCAACATACCTCAAAGCACATTGAATTTGTAGGCTCACAAATCTTTCTTCTTTTTTTTCAATTGTGAAAATACAATACAGAGGATTTACAATTACATGGGCAACACATCTTTCTAAGAAATGTAACTTTCTCATCACAATCTCCTGAACAATAACTAGAAAATATTTTATTTAAAAATCTTCTCTTGTTTTTGATTCAAAGGAAAAGGCAGCAGTAATTCTTTTTGTTTTAGGAATTAACAAAATTTAAATTTTTGTAATTTCACCTAGTAAGTTGAGATTGATGCCAATATTAGGCTTCACAAAGAAACATAATTTTTGTTCTAACATGATGGCAGTTGTAATGAACAGGATGGCAGGAAAGAAAGAAAACCCCTATCATTCCAGACCTACACCAAGTTGACTCTTTGGAATACTAGATAAAGTCTCTCAGAGCAAGCATATTCATCTTAAAGTCAGTTGTATCAAAATGACATAATGCACATATGTAGTTACAGTTTCTAGGATACTGATAGACCAATGAAAGAAAATTGGTTAATAGATTGATAACTTCTCTGCACAATAAAAAAAATTAACTATTGAATATTCTGGATTTTGGCTAAAACTCAAGAAAGTTAGGATATTTTCTTATCTTTAAATTCTAAGATTTTCCATTATATCATTTATATGTTTTCAGATGAGTTAGAATTGTGAAAAATTGTCTTTGAATAAAAGATATAATTCTATGTGTCTGTCATATTAAATAAATAGGATCTTATGAAATGCCAATTTATTAAAACCAGGAAAGAGAGTTAGTATCCTTTTTTGATGGCAAATTTTCTTACAATGAAAAACCCTGTGATTGAATCAAAAAAAACCCTAAACAGAGAAAAAAAGATGTATTAATACTAATGGGGAAAGCCCAGGCTACATTTTTCTCACATAATGAATATTTGTGTAGTTGTGGAGGTAGAAGGGAAGGGATGGATGGTAGAGGAAAAACAAAGGAGGAGGCAACAATCCTTGATAAGAAATGTACTCATTACCTTGTTCATGTAACTGTAACCCCTCTGTACAGTATTTTTACAATAAAAAAATTTTTTAAAAAACTCCTAAAAAATCTACTTGATCAAAGTTATGGCACTTGGGGGAGATTTGAAACAGGACTATAATCATGAAAAGCTCATGGGATGCCAGTTCATATGAGTGACTTTAATAAAAGTAGCCAGATTGGGCTGGGAAGCTGGCTCAGTGGTAGAGTGTTTGCCTTGCATGCATGAGGCTCTGGGTTGATTCCTGAGCACCACATAAGTAGAAAAAGCCAGAAGTGGCACTGTGGCTCAAGTGGTAGAGTGCTAGCCTTGAGCTGAAGAGCTGAGGGACAGACAGTGCCCAGGCCCAGAATTCAGGCCCCATGACTGACAGAAATAAATAAATAAAATAAAATAAATAAAATAACATAAAAGTAACCAGTAGTAATGGGTCTAAGATCTTGGTTCCAAAAATAATTATCCAAACCAAAACAGTATTAAAAAGGTATAATACACAAAGATAGAATTGTCTTTCAGGATTCACAGCAAAGACTAGCAACTGGATGGATAATAACGTATTTGCTACAGGAAGAGAGGAAAAAAGGGAAATGAAGACAGAAGGCTTGTCAGCAAGTAGATAACCCTGAAATGCTACGTGCTATGATAGTTGCTAAGAAAAAAAAGCCTAGACTGTGGGTGGAGACCTTAGCACTTCAGAGAAATGTGTGTTCCTTTGCACTTCACTTACTGGATTAGGTTCAACAGCACTCCCTTCTGCTTACATGGTTTGTTGCACATTCATCTATTCGAGGGACAGAATGTAAACATTCTAAACTGAATAAAGCCACCCAGTCCCAATAGCATCCAATCAATACACTATTTATAACCCATTACAAGAAATATTACTTCTGGATCTTTTGTCCACATCTTTTGAGCCCTGGACAAATCCTTAAACCAAAGGTTACTTGACTCTCTTCTTAGAGCAGTTCTGTGTGCTTCAATTTACCAGGGAAGTTGTTAAGAATGAAAGGTCTTATTCCTCATCTGAAGATTCCAACTCAGTAATCCCAAGGTAGGACATTTTTTTTAAATGTCCCATACAATGAATTGTACAGGCTAAAACCACAACCTGGAAAGCAGCAAACTCTTCATTCATCCTTTGTATGAAGGGAAACCTGAGCAGTTCATTTGCATCATAATTGTCCACCTTTTTTTCTACTCCTCATCTTTTCTCTGTTTTTGTTTTTGTTTTGTATATCCATTTCAGCTCTAGTTTTGTTTTGTTTCATTTTTTGTGATTATTTTGTTGTGAAAATACCGTACAGAGGGGTTACAATTACATGGGCAAGATAATGAGTACATTTCTTATCAAGCATTGTTGCCTCCTCCTTTGTTTCCTATTCCCATCCCTTCCCATCTCCTACCCCCCCACCCCCCATAACCCCCATTCCCCACCACACACCCGGCCAAAGTTGTAAAGTTCATTTTTCGACATAACGACTTGTACATTTCATTGTTGCAATGGGTCAACCTGTATCCCTATTTAAACGATTTGTTTTTCCCCTTCCCCTCCACAAATTATACCAACATCAAATACAGTGAAAGCAGGGCTTATACTGTGGGGGAGGGACATACAAAGCAACAAAGAAATCATCTTATAAATATGTTAGAAACACTCG
>NW_012267408.1:1877584-1936321 GCF_000151885.1 Dipodomys ordii
AGGCTGGGAAGTGATGTGAAGGGTAAACAAAGGAGGAGGCTGCAATGCTTGGTAAGAAATGTACGCATTATCCTGCCCATGCAATTTTAACCCCTCTGTACAGTATTTTCACAAATAAAATTAAAAAAAAAACATGAATGTATGAAGAGGAGCTGAGAAAATAGCTTAGGCCAGAGACAAGGATATAATGCAAAATTGACAACTAAATCCTATACATGATTCTAGACTGAATGTTGGACCCAAAAGGGAAGGAGGAAAGATTTGTTTGATGGATTATTTCTTTGCTTTGTTTAATAAGTAAGAGCTTTAAGATAATGGGAAAAAATTTTAGGTGAACGTATGGATAAGTTCATTAAGATGGAAATATTATGGTTATATAAGCAATTATCCTTGCTTTAGAAAAAAATAGTTGTTGAGTAACTTACATGAAATGGAGTTTCATATTTGAAAGTAGGTTTCAAATATTTGAAATATATGAAAAGATTAAACCTATTTTCAAATGATAAAAAAGCTACCGAGAAACTAAGGAGAGAGAGAGTATGAGGGGGAAGAAAGAATAGTATAGGAAGTATGGTCAACATTATAGCTCCGGAATAGGAATAAAGAGGATTCACTGTACAATTATTCTTGCCATTGTTCTGTAAGTTTTGAATTACTTGAAAATACAAGGTAAAAAGAGAATGAAAGACAGAAACTCAATTTCATCATTATACAATGACAATATGAATTCTGGGTGACAGTAAGAGCAATAGGTTGTTTATCCATCTATAGGCAATTTACAAGGGATACAGATAACAGATAAAAAAGCTGACAAATTCACGCTGAAATAAGTTATTTTAACATTTTGTTCTGAAACCTGTAGATCAAGCAGACAAAAGTTAGTAAGCAAGTAGAAATCTAAGGTTGACTTAAGAGCTTACATGTGATATTACACTCGACAACTACAGAATATACTGCAAATAAAGGAAGTTAATAAAAGAAAAAAACTATGAATTATGGATGTTTTCATATCTGTTTAGATGAGATTTCCAGATTCAGTTTTTCTATCTTCACTACTCCATGTTTCCAAGAAACTGAAGCCAGTTCTTCTGGCTTCTTAGAGAAAAAAAAATTATCTCAGTATCTATGAGTGAAGAGAGAAAAAACAATGAGAATATGTTTCCTAAGAAAAATATGGTGCATTCATTGTTTAAATAACATACCAAAAGAATATGACAGTATACCACCACAAGAGGAGACATAAAAATTACATGTACAATGATTTTTGAAAAAGAACTTTAAATGACTGAAATTTCCAACATTTTAATAAAAACAAATAACTAGCTTGGACTAGTGGTTCATGCCTCTAATCCTAGCTGAGATCTGAAGATTGTGGCTCAAAGCCTTCTTGGACAGAAAGGTCCATGAGGCTCTTACCTCCAATTAACCATCAGAGAGGAAAAGGTGGAGCTGTGGCTGGCAGTATACTATCTTCAAGCACAAAAGCTCAGGGACAACACCCAAGCTTCTAAACTGTTTCTAAGAGGTGAGCTATTTTTTTTAAATAACTACAGAATGTCTTCGAAATTATATGCCCCATGAAATGAATAGCCAATTGCAGAAGTATGTTGAGCCAGAAATATTGTCATTGCCTGAGATCTTACAGGACACAATACATGAAAAAGTTAAATCTTTTGTGGCATATTCTATTTCAGCTGATGAAGGCACAGATAAAAATAATACCACCCAGTTAGCTATATTTATTCGTGATGCAGAACAGAATTTTGATATGACCACAAGACTTTTGGGCAGAGTGCCCAGGATACAAATATCATCAGAAAATGATTGGTTTTTGTGTTAGGGAAATGGTTGTTCAAAATGAGTAAATTTAAAATTTACAAGAAGTGGTGCTGTAGTGGTCAGTATGATAGGAGTTTACCTTAACAGGACATCATGTTTCTGCATTGGAAAATAGTTGTGTGGCCATTGCATCACTCACTAGAAAGATCTGTATGCTAAAAGCTAAAAATGGAACTCATTGTCAAGGTAACTATTACCATGTGGACTGAGTGAATCACAGGAAATACAGTGATTGGCTTGATGAATTAGATGTTGTACTACTTGAAAGCAGCTGGCTTTATGGTGTCATGGAGCTAAGATTCTTTTAAACTATTCAAAGAAATCTACTTGCTTTTGTCAGAGAAAGAAAACTTCCAGTTTCAATTCACCGATTTGACCTAGATCAGAATCAATCTTCCTGGTTGGATGGATCTAAACTCAAAATATTCTTTTCATTGGGTGTTCAAATATGCTTTCCTAAAAAGAAGATAAAGAGAGGTTGTAGTTACGTGAAAGTGGCAGATTCTAATACGGTACTGCATAGTAGAGTGATCTGTGGACAACAGTTATTTATAAATTTACAAGGAAGTTACCGTTAGAAAATAGAAAGTTTTTAACTCCCTTTTTATCTTCTGGCATCACTTTCATATATATGATCCATTGTTGAACAAAATGTCCAATAAACTATGTGAATGTACTGTTTTGTACTTCAAAGACAGTTTCTCATGTTGGGGCATTTGATACATATCTGTATCTGTTCATTTATGCCTCTGTGACCTCTTAACCATACTCACGATGCTGCTCACTGTCTGTACCTCCAGATCTACATTTCAACTAGCTAGCTGACCTCTAAAATATTACCATTAAATGAAGATTTTAGAAAACTTACTTCAGGACTTCATGTTCACTGGGGAATGCTTTTTGCTATTTGTGCTGATTCCAAATTTTCAGCCAACCTAAAATATTTCCTTCTTTATCATACCATTCATCCAACTGTCTTCAAATGGCTTCCAGACCTAGCTTCTTTCTGGTCAAATGGTTTCGCTTAGCTTTTAGTCATTCTCATTTTGAGTTTTGCAGGATTTTGTTTGAAACATTTCTTGATTCAAATTCTCCAATCTCATATGTAGCATTATCTTAGAGTAAGTTTTCTTCAATACACTGATGACCAGGCCCCTACTCTGCTCACCTACTGACACTAAATTTTCACTGGTTTGGGTACCCACAATATGAAGATTGATTTTTGTCTCCATGTCCAAATGTTGAAATGTTAGCAAGCTCAAGAATCCTACCTCTAAGAAACCTACAATGAATCTTCCCATTGCATCAGTTATTTTTCCTCTTAGGTAAACCAATTCCAATCTTATCCATGAACTTAACAATTATTATTCACTTAATATAATAGCAACTTGTATAAAGTTTCTCTTGCACCTACTGGCCAGAAATCCCACAAAGACAAGAACTATGTCTACTTAACTGTGAGAACCAATGGTTCTACCTTTATAAGAATTCAATAGTTTGACTGAATTGAGATTAAACCAGGAAGAAACATACTTTGAAGGATTTATACAGATAAATTTTAGTCAATAAACTCAGGAGATAATTTCTAAAAGTCTTAGTATAGATGCATGAATACAGTGAATATTTATTATTACTTAACAACTCTACATCCTCCTTTTCCTACTAACTTGATCAACAAGCTTCAGAATCCAGACAGACAATTCAAGGTCTTGCTTTACCTGTATCTGAACTGGGGACCTGGCCTAATGTTAATCAATTAGATGCTTTGTCAAGAGGCTTAAGTCTTGTTTCATTGTTGAAAGGGTAGAGAGAATTGGTAAGTATTTATCGCAGCAATAGCAACAGCAGTGCTGGAGCTAGGGTGGAGCACCTGGCATTCTGGCAGCAATGGGGATCTCCAAGGCCTTTGCTGTGCTCCAACATTTTTCCTGTTTCTCCAGAGTCCTCTAAGTTCAGGTTTGCTCTCTCAGGGACAGAGAGCCTCTATAAACTTGCCAATGACTTGCCCTAAATACCACGTTTTTTATTACCTAAGGTTGGTATATGTAGTTTACAGCTAAGAACCTTTGCTAATACATAATGCATATTTATTTTCTGGGGAGAGATTTGTAGACATTAACCAGATTCTCAAAAGGATATAAGCTTTGCTCCAAATAATAAATACCATTGTGTTATAGTTCCCAGTCTTTTGCACTCCTAAAGAGGAGAATCGAATGATGCCATGATTCTCTTCACATGGCCAGCTACCAACTTACTCAGTACATATCCTAAGAATAGTGATTATTATTGTCACATTCTGAGAATAGTTATCAAAGAAACCTTATGGACAGTTGTCAGTAAAAACCAAGAAAATGAAATGATTTTAAAACTATTTGTTATTTAAATAAAATAATGTCACTTCTTAATTATTTTATAGATACCTTTATTCCTGTACAAAATCAGCAGAGACTATTTCTAACTTTTATGACTAGACTCTTTCCCTAATCTTTCTTTTAGTCTTCTGACTTCAACAACAACAAAAGAAGTAAAAGTAGAACACAGAAAAATTTTAGAGAAGTGAAACTATTCTGCTGGATACTATAATGGTAGAAAAGAGTCACTGTATATTTGTCCAAAACCACAGAAACTGTAACACCAGAAGTGGACCCATAAACTATGAACTTAGATGGCGAATGCTGTGTCATTGTTCATTCTCTTTAAAAACATCCAACTCACTGGGTGCTTGTAATTTATGCCTGTAATCCTAGCTATTGAAGAGGCTGAGCTCTGAGTACAGTTCAAAGCCAGCATAGGCAACTAAGTCCATGCGACTCTTATCTCCAATTAACCACCAAAAAGCTGGAGGTAGAACTGTGGCTCAAGTTGTAACTCAACACAATTATTGTTGAACACAAAAGTTTAGAGACAGGACTCAGAGCCTGAGTTCAAGCCTCAGGACTAGTAGAAAATTTTTAAAGTGCCACTCTATGAAATATTGCTGATGTATGACCTGTGCATGTAGAATCAAAATGTTTATGAGAAATCTGAGTTCCTTCTGCTCACTTATGTTGTAAACTTATAGCTATTCTAAAAATTAATCATTGCTTTTAAAATAGTAAGTGAAGTAGGTGCTACTTGAGACATGATTTCTGTGGTTTGAGTTTATGCCTACCTTTATCATATATCTTTTCAAGCTGTAACATTATGTCCAAAATGGAAGTTTAAAACTCTAGAACATCAAGTTAAGATAAACAAGATTTATATGAACTGAAAAATAAAATCCCACAAATTTTGGCAGATATTTTATTTCAGGTTTAGGAAATATTGTGATATCTGACTCAATCTTTTCATACCTCTTTTTGGCAGAGAAAAATGCGTTTTAAAAAAGAGACTTCTTTTAATGAACTGAACTTCACAGTTGTAAAACATGCTTGACAGAATCAAAAATTTTGATTTTTTATGTGTATAAAAATGTTGCTTTGGTTTTTTACTATGGAAATGAAATTTTCATCTGATATAATTTAGCCATAGGCTAAACTAGCTATCACCTGATTTGGTTAAAAAAAATTCCTGGAATACAACTACATTCATTCATTTGTATTTTCTCTGATGGCTACTTTCATGTTAAAATGGCAGAGCTGAGCAGCTGTGACAGACTATGTGACATACAAACCAAAAAATATTTACTATCCATTGCTTCACAGCAATTCTTCCTGCACCGTAGACTGAAATGTGGTCCCTCCATCAAGAAAGGTACTGATGGTTCACACATCTAATCCTAGTTACTCTGGAGGCTGAGATCTGGAAGATCTCAGTTCAAAGTCAGTCTGGACAGAAACGTCCTCAGGACTCTATCACCAATTAATCCACAAAACAGCTGGATTACATTTGTGGCTCAAGTACTAGAGCAAGCAAGCTGAGCAATTATAAGTACAGTCAAAAGATTTGTATTTGCGAAAAATTTTCACACAATCTAGACAAACCATTTTTTTCATTCAGCAATCACTAATTCGATTTCAGTGTCAGATGAAATGGTCAGTCATGTCACCTTGATTGGATTAAGAAGTTACAAGGAGATTAATAAATCACATCTCTGGTTGTGTCCAGAGAGACTGACTGTGCAGAATGTGAGTGACAGGCTGAGGTCCCCAGAGGAAATGAAATGGAAAATGGTGAAAACCCTCATTAACTCAGACATTCTATTCTACCTTTGAGTCCTTGCCACCACCACAATGTGAACTTTTCGGTTCTGCCATGTCCTCCCCACTAGGATAGACTAAAACCGCTGAAACTGAGCCAGAATAAACCCCCCTTCCTTTAAGTTGTTTATGACATATTTTATAACAAGAATGAAAAATACAACCTGATTAACAACAGTTAATTAACAACAGCTCTTCTCCTCACAAACAACCAATCAAATAAAAGCCTTGTGTTCACAGATGCCATCGTGAGCCAGAAGCTGTTCAGAACTCTCCTGAAGTTCCAAGATGCTGCTGGCAGGCAGCTGGTTCTCTGCAGTACAACATGGGTTTGCAATTGAATGTAGCCATGCACCCTAAAGGTCAAAGCTGGGGGATAGGATGGGGCCACACCACTAGGACCAATTCTCCTTCCCTCAGAATTAAGTTAGTGGGTTGGCAGCAGGCAGGAGGCACAAGTACAGTATTTTTCTGGGAGAACAGCAGAGTTTAAAACCAGCCACTCACAGGAAAGTCGTTTTTCTAAAGTAGTCCCATGGCTGCTTTCAGTGAGGTCCTCATTAGCCTTGATGCAAGCTTCCTCTGATGGTGCCCTTTACCCTGACTTGGAGACTGTAGCTTTAAAGAGGCAGTTCAGTACCCACTGTGGCTCAGTCCTTGGCCTAATTTAGGTAGTACAATAATTCTCTCCGACTGTGAAGAGGATGAGATGGTTCCTCTGTGATTTTTCTCGTTTGAGAATTGGTGACCAAAAATCTACAAGGAAACCACCCAGCTCCTGCATCGTTTAGACTCTGCTGCAGCTAAGCTGGGGTCCTGTTGATACAGCAGGCTCGTAATGGGTCTGGTCCAAAAGCAAAACGCTCCTGCCGCTCCTGTACCTACCTATTTCAGAGCATCAAGACCTTGGAAATGGAAAGGTCTGATACATCTTCTGACCTAACATTTTTTCAAAAAGAAAAGAAAAATGAGACCCTACAAAAAGACTAGTTTCTCTTGACAAATGCTATTTTAAGGATGAAGATCTTTGCCATCTCAATGATGCATTAATGAGGAAAGCTTATTCAAAAGCTTAGTGTTGTTCTTACAAGTGTAATATTTCAAGGTACACAGAAGAGAAACTCCTGAGGTGTGTACAATCTTTCATTTCCTTAATACCATGTGGAACATATCATTCCATACCCCCTCACTAATACCATTTTCTTCCACTGGAGCTCTTCTAGTCATACTGAGAAGACACACTTAGGAATCTTTCTCACGAACACTGAAAATATCTATCCTGCATCAGACCTTTACCTCAACCTTCACAAGGAACTGAGTACAATATACCCAAAGAATTACTCGTACTATTGAACTTGAAGAATACTCTGAGAAAGTATGATGAATCCAAGTACCAGTGGTTCATTCCATAACCCCAGGTACTCAGAAGGCGGAGATTTGGAGGATTGCAGTTCAAAGACAACTCAGAACAAGAACAACAACAACAAAAAGTTAACAAGATAACATCTTCAGATAACCAGAAAAAAAAAAGCTTGGCTAAAAGCCTAATGATCAAGCAGCAGCTAAGCAAGACTGAAGTCATGAGTTCAAATATTGTGTTGTCAACTGTTATTTTGTTTTTTAAGAAATATCTTCTAGGAAAAAAATGAAAAACTTTATATTTTCAATCCCTAACAGAAATTTAATTCTTCCATGATCTTTTCATGCCACATATGGATATCAATATTTGGATTATTGCATATGTGGGATAGATAAATATATGATAGATCAAAAGACAGATAAGTAATAGAAGGATGATAGATAAATAAAAAGATAAACAGAAAGTCATTAAAGAAGAAAAGAAGGACAAAACGGGGAAGAAGAAGAAGAAGAAGAGAGGGAGAAATAGAAGGACAAGAACAAAAGGCAACCTATTCCACACTTATTTGGAGATTTCCAATTTGGGGGCATTAATCACTTAACTTACATTATTTAACCTACTTTTCTTTGGGCCTGGCTTACTTTGCTTAATATAATTTTTCCAGGTCTTTCCATTTCCTTATGAATATGGCAGTGTTATTCTTTCTGATGGAGGCATAGAACTCCATTGTGTATGTATAGAACATCTTCTTGATCTATTCATCTACTGAGGGGCATCTGGGTTGGTTCCATATCTTAGCTATGGTAAATAATGCTGCAATGAACATGGTTGTGCTAGTAGCATTAGTATGGCCTTGTTTGTGGGCATTTGGGTAAGCGCCAAGAAGTGGGATTGCTTCTAATTTGTAATAACTAGAATATGTCTATGACCTTCTAAACAGGGAATCTGAATAGCTTAATTGCTAAGTGCATAGGACCATATATAATAAAGTATATCAAAATGAGCTCCAAAGAATTGGAAATAAGAAGTTCTTATTATGTCCTACACGCCGTTATTTCTTTTTATCTGTTTTAGTTTTCTGTACCCTTTGTCTTGTATATGTTTAACTGAGCCGTGGAGGAGAAAGGGAATCATAGAAACAGCAGGACAAAGGATGATCTAACAATGATACTCACTTGACACTATGTTAGAAATGAGCTATACAACTTGTGGGGAAGGAGAGTAAGGAGGGGTAAGTGAGAGAAAATGAGAGAGGCAACTATGCTCAATAGGAAATGTACTCATTACCTTGCTCATGTAACTGTAACCCCTCTGTACAGCATTTTACAATGAAAAATGTACATTACCTTGCTTAAGTAAGTATAACCCCCTGTTAATCACCTTTACAATAAAGATATTTTATAAAGTTATATTATTTACATTTAGGCTGTTGTCCCTTTTAAAAATGACAGCCTTGTTTCCACACATTTCCAAACATACAGTTGTTGAATCTGTCCAATGAAGCTAAGAACTGTGGTATTTCTGAACAGAGCTCTTGGTATTCTCCAGGATATTTAGTCACATGGCAGTGAAACTTGAGGTGAGAAGATGCCATGAGAGTTTCTGTGGATTGGATATGATATCCCTGTGGCCTCGCGGAAAGTCACTCCATCTCCAGAACGGTGCTATTGGAAAAAGCCCTAGTGGGAAGACTTATGTCACTGAGGGGAGGAACTAAGAAAGTACTTCTCCTTAAACCACTTGAGTTCTCATAGAAGGTTTGTTCTTAAAGGAACAAGAATCAGTACTACTCAGATCTTTCTTTTTCCCACTCAAAATTCGACTGCTGAGCCCCACATTTAGACTCTTGCTCAGCCAATGTGACCACCATGCCCTTGAAGCTACGAAACTAGGAGCTAAGTAAATTCATTCGTTCTTTATAAGAACAAACCAAGCATATATTGGTATTCCCTTATAATAATAAAAGTTGACTCTTATAACTGCTTGTTGCATACTTCTACCCCCTTACCTAAATGTGTCCCACGGTTTTTAGAAAGAACAGTGAAAGAACACAAAAGACGAAAGATGATCTATTTTAACTAGTATACGAGGATGGAGGATGTTACTGGTTTTCCTTGGTTATATATTTTTTTCATCTACCTGAAGATAGCCCTAAATGGTCACCTCTTGGATGGGCATAAATAAATGTTTTGGGTTTTTTTCCAAGTTCTGTTAGCTTCACCTATCTTCCTTCTTTTCTCAGAAAATAAAAGCATCCCACTTTTCTTCAGTCTTGCCAAAGTTGTGCATCCACATTTCTTCTCTAGAGTTGGCATAACCCCTGCTTCTCTGAGCAGCCAGGTTCAGTGCTCATAAGTCAGGTCATTTTGTAATTCCACACTCTTCCATACAGATTCTCAGAAATTTCCTGGATCCTCTGCTCCACCCTGACATCAAAGGGATTATTAACAGTGCATGACCACCCTTTGAAGTCTGTGATCACATATATTTACTTCCAAGCTACTTGGATCAGCACTAGCTTATCAACATCTATTTCCTTGCCATCATTTACACTTAGAGTTTAAAGATGTTTTCCCAAGAGCCTTCTCATCCATTCCACTATGGCCAATAAAACACTGAGTATGTCTATTTATGCAGGAGCAATTTGCTAGAAGTAGTTGTCAATATCTACATCCAGCACTACCATGGACCTTGAAGGCTGATTCCTTTGGAATCCTTTCCACTGTCGATAGATAGAGCACTAGGCACTGCACAGGGCTATTGTCTCCTCAGTTCTGCATGCCTCTCACTACCCAATCCTCAGACTTCTTACAAGGATGAGGGTTGGGTGGCAAGGTGGTGATTGATGGCTGCAGACATCTCACCTCTTAGGAAGCCCTACACGGGAAGTGTCTGGTGTCTCAGGACAGCATTAGTGTCTTTTGTTTAGAGCTTTGTGCCTGTGGCACAGAAGGTGCCACCTTCCCACCCTGTTCTTTCCCACTTTGTTTCCTCCCACGCCACCTTCAAACTTTTCATTGATAAAGGCTCATGGATAATGAGTCTTTATGATAATCTGCTTAAACCTCTTACATTCATGATAATGATTCACTATAGAACAGAATGATTAGAATTAGCAAGAGATAAAGGCTTAGAGAATAAGTCTCAGAAGAGTTGGAAACAGAGTGTTCCATTATCCTTTTCCACAGATCACTATAGATGGCGCTTACTGCTCTGATGAGTGAAAATAGATCATTATTGCCAAACAGTGCCATTCACCTGAAACTAGACATCCAGACATTTTATATAGACAGCTATTCTTGTAGAGAAAGCTGACCTTTATCTTCAACCCTTCTAGAGGCCACGCTAACGTCCTGTAGTCTGAAGTTCAAACCATAAATGGTGTTGTTCATTCCCATATACTGTCTAGTATGGCCCATGGCCCCTAGTAAATAAAGTAAAAAACTCTTACTAGGCAGAATATTCAAGGCCTTACAAGCCACCTATACATAGCTGGAGGCAAAGGCCAATTTTTTTGTTGGACAAGGTTAATCCTTTGCTGAACAATGCCTTAGCTGCAATTTTTAGATAATAGAAAAAGTTTCCCTGAAAGTCCTGCAGCACATACCACTCTAACTGTAGGATTTGGGAGAAACTTGAAGGCCTTGAGTGTTCCTTTATATATCAAGGGCATTGGCAATCAGTCTCAGCCACTTTGTTTTCACTAAAAGCCTCAACTTACAATATCACTGAAAGGATTCTCTAACCCATATACAATATAATATAATATAATATGTTATTGTACCTAATACATTATATAATGTGCAATGTAATACATATCAATTATATTAATATGGATATATTAGATAATATATATGCTATATATTATATTAATATTAAATCAATCATATTATATAATAAATAATTTAATGTACTTATTAATATATTATATTAACTAATCTATTGATCAGACCATTATACTTACATGTACTATTACATATAATTATTACATATTATACCTCAATATTAAGTTAATCATATTATGTATATATATTTACTATATTCTTATTTAGTATTTTATTATTATATATACGTGTATGTGTGTGTGTGTGTATGCACAGAAAGAAAAGCTTAAAGTTAGAGTTAGTTAATTGGAGTATAACCAGCAGTAGAATCCAAGTATCCTCATACCAAATCTATGCTGCCAAAAAAAGAACATTTTTGTATTTTGTTTCCTTGGGTTTTGTTTTATTTGTTTTGTTTTTTGGTGCCAGTACCCAAGCTTAAACTCAGGGCCTCGTGGTCTCCCTAAGCTTCCTTCCTCATGATGCACACTCTACCACTTGTAACACACTTCCAAGTTAGTTTTTTCTAGTTAATTTGTGATAGAAGCTTTCATGCTTTTCTGTACCAACTGGCTTTGAACTGAGATCCTCCAGATCTCAGCTTAAGAAGCAAGGATTACAAATGTGGGCCACCCATGTTCAGTAACACAGCATTATATAGTTCTTAGTGGAACATCTGCTGCAGTACTTATCATGGCCCTAATATTTACCTAATTGATAAATGGATACAAAGAACTACTATGAGTTATATTTTCTGCTTTGAGATGCTCTTGGAATTAAAAACTATGGCTCAGAGAAAAGATAATAAAATACATATTCTAAGCAAATATTCCAAAAGGTGTTACAAGAAGCACACATCACCAGAGACATTGATTTCTCAAATTGTGGCCCTATTCTCTGATCTCCATCTTCCTCTGTAATAAGAAATAACCACAAACTTTCTTCTCTACCACTCAAAAACAGATAAATATACATTATCACTACATAATGAATTGTTTTTCTGTTTTAATTCACTTAACTCCACAAACTCTTTAAGATTTTCTTATTTTTCTGATCCCAGATCTTTGCATGTCTTCTACCACCATATAGCCATTTTAATTATTAGTGACTTTTGATTATGTTTTCTTCAACTGACATTTCTCATGGAATTATTCATGAACTACACTTAGCATATTTTGAACCATCTACCTTCTCAAAAGATACTGTTTTATCATCTTTATTCAAAGGACTCAACCTAGAGTCTGAAAACTTTAAGTAAATTATTACACATGGAGAGGGAACTATTAATTAAGCAATGTATCAAGCTACATACAGGGAACAATATTGTCATTGATGATCCACAGTCTTCTTACAGCAAGCCAACATTGATTTATTCAACAAATATTTATTGAAGGTATATTAGATTCAGAATTCTGGATATACAGCAGAAGCATGAATAAAACAAATATAGTCTGCTACCATAGAGTTTAACTTCTCATTAAGGAGGGCAGGGGAAAAAATACAAGTAAATACCATAAGACAAACTCAGATGATAATTAGTCCTAATGAATAACAAAGTAATAATAGAGCTGACTGAGAACTAAGAGAGCTAATATAAATCTAGATTACAAAAGAGATGTCATTGAAATTGGCCCTGAATAATGAGAAAGCTTGCAGGGGGCAGTCAGATCTTAGGAAAGAGAAGTTAAAGCAGAGAACAACAAACACAAGTAAGTCCTGTAATCGAAAAGGATTGCTGATTCCAAAGAACAAAAGGCCAGTCTGTCTGCAATGCATGGACCAAGAGAAAGAATAAGCTGAGCCAGGTAACAAAAGTAAGCAGAGACCAATTTGTCTTAGATACAATGGGAAGTCACTGGAGAGTTTTACACAATGCATGATTAAGTTTTCATTTTAATTTCAAAGATAGTGGACTGCTCTTTGAAGAATAGGTTAGATAGAGTCAAATGAGGAAACACATCCATTTGGGGGTCTCTGGAAGAGGTGATGGCAATGCAGATGCAGAGGTAAGTCAAGTGAAGTTATCCATGTAGAAATATAGAAATAACTGGTGAATGGATGTGAAAGACCAGAGTGGAAGGGAATGGAGGAAAACTTGTAGGTTTGGATGTTTGAATATTTAAGTAAATGATGGTGGTGCTGACTGTAAGGGAGAAGACTTCAAGCAAAATAACAGAAAATAAATGTAATCAGAGAGGCATTATTTGTTAGTTACACTGACTCCATGTGTTAGTAATTAAAAATCTGAAATGCCAAAGAGCAACTCAATGTCAATATTGATACATGAGTTGAAATTTCAGCCAAGAGATGGAATATAAATTGAAGCATTATTCAGTATAAAAAAGTTTATTTAATGCTGTTTTGGGGTTAGGAAGTTTGCCTAATTTTCAACAAATGGAATAGATTTCATGAAGTTAAACTATGCATTGATTTTTGTATTAGTGATAGTAGACTGTCTATATGATCTTTTCCCTTCTTGGTGTTTATTGAGATCATTGGCTCATGGTTCTAAGTCAATTCTTCATGGTAGAAAATGTACTTGAAGGGCTGGAAAGGTGGCTCACTGGTAGAGCGCTTGCCTTGCAATGCATGAGGCCCTGGGTTCGATTCTTCAGCACCACACAAGCAAAAAGAAAAAAGCCAGAAGTGGCGCTGTGGCTCAGGTGGTAGAGCACTAGCCTTGAGCTGAAGAGCTGAGGGACCGTGCCCAGGCCCAGAGTTCAGGCCCCACAACTGGACCCCCAAAAAAAATGTACTTGAAGAGAGAAAATAGGGAGGAAAATATAGTCATAATATTCAATTCATATCCTACAAAATTAAGATAATTGAGGGGGAGTTGTAGGTTTAGAAATGATTTGTTGAGTAGTAAATCCTTTGTACAACTACTTAATGATAATAATGTGATACACACACACACACACACAATGGAATTCTATGCCTCCATCAGAAAGAATGACATTGCCCCATTGGTTAGAAAATGGAAAGACTTGGAAAAAATTATATTAAGTGAAGTAAGCCAGGCCCAAAGAAACACAGGTCCCATGTCTGGGACAAGCAGAAAAGCTCAGATAAGATGATGTTAAGTGAAATGAGCCCCAAGATAGGGACACAAGTGGTTTTTTCTTTCTTGCTATTGTATCTAACGTATTTATAAGGTAGCATGTGATATTTTTGTTGCTTTGTATGTCCCTCCCCCACAGTCTGACCCCTGTTTTCACTGTATTTGATGTTGCTATAATTTGGGGAGGGGAAGGGAAAAAACAAATTGTTTAAATAGGGATACAGACTGACTCATGGCAACAATGAGATGTACAAGATGCTATGTTGGAAAATGAACTTTAAAATTTAGGCAGGGGAAGGGGAGGTGGGAAGGGGAAGGTATAGTTGAGGTGGGAGGGAAGAGATGGTAGGGGAAAAACAAAGGAGGAGGCACAATGCTTGGTAAGAAATGTACTCATTACCTTGCTCATGAAACTGTAACTCCTCTGTAAAAACATTTCAATATATATTCACTGTGTTTGATGTTGGTATTATTTGTGGAGGGGAAGGGAAAAAACAAATCATTTAACTAGGAATACAGGTGGAGCCAATACAACAATGAGATGTACAAGTTGTTATGTTGAAAAACAAATTTTACAATTTTGGTAGGGGGTGGGGGAGGATCAGGTGAGGGGAAGGGAGAAGTATGGGGAGAGATGGGAAGGGGAAACAAAGAGGAGGCAACTATGCTTGATAAGAAATGTACACGTTATCTTGCCCATGTAATTGTAACCCCTCTGTATGGTATTCTCACAATAATAATAATAATAATAATTTTAAAAACAAAATCAAGAAAATAAATATGGTCTTCCTTACAAAAAGAAAGAAAGGAAGAAAGTATACTTTGAGGTCATACTAGAGCAAAGTTGCTAGTGACTGACTCTTCACATCCAACCTGTTATATTGGTTTCATCCACACTATTCTCTGACCAATGAGCAATAATGAAGTCATAAAAATTCTGTAGAGGAAGTATTCTATTCATTCACCTAATATTGCAAAAAAAAGCAAGAGAAAAGCAATTATTGTTAAATGTGATTTTCAAACAAGCAGAAATTGGAAGCAGTTGATTTCTCAATTTATAGATGAATCTTGCTGGGTTTTAATTGAATAAAGGACATAATTTCCAATCAAATATAAATGTTCTCCAAATTTCTGTCACACCATTTAAGTTTTCTTTATTTCCTTTTAAATCTTTTCTTATTGCTCTAAATGATAGATGACATTTAAGTGAGAAAAGGAAAAGAATTGGATTATTGGAGACTAATTTTTATAAGATTTTAAAGTTTACAAGCCTTAATCAGACTTTCAAGTTTATGATAGGCAAAATGAGACATTTTATTACCAAATTTACCACATTTTAATTCCAACTTCCTTAAGTGTTAATCATGAAATTCAGCCATTGAAGCAATGTTTGTGATCTTAAATAAATTCACTATAGCTTATTCCAGAGGTGTCAGAAGACTTACAAGTAACAATTTATTTCTACCTCAAAATTTATGATCGGCAGTAGCTGAAAGGAGGCCAGCAGTATTACTTTAAAATATTCACTGTACATAAACATGAGTCAAGCATAACATTATATCTCTTACAGTCATAGGAATAGTAGTAAATACAGGGTTCCAATTAAAGCAATATTACCAGTGGTGCCCAGTGGCTCACACCTATTTTCCTAGTGACTCAGAAGGCTGAGATCTGAGGATTATGGGTCAAAGCCAGTCCAGGCAATAAAGTCCATTAAACTCTTATCCCCAATTAAACCATCAAAAGTCAAAAGTAAAGCTGTGGTTCAAATGGTAGAACACTAACCTTAAGCAAAATAGCTCATTGACAATGCCCAGGCCCTGAGTTCAAGCTCCATAGCTGAAACACAAAAAATTACCAAAAATCCAACATAGTGTTTAGAGCTAAACACTGTGATGTAAAGAGACAGCTGTAATATGCACAGAACACAAAATATAATATAGCCAATAAGACTGTGAACCATGTATTTCAAGGAGGATAATTCCCATAGATTAGGAGAAGAGCAAAATCCCAGCGTTATAAATATGAACATAGATCTTGACAATCTAAAAGAATATCCTCAAGTTATGACACCTCAGAGGAAAGGGTGCCTAACTCTCTCTACAAAGTTAAAGTAAAACTTTAAAAGAAGGAAAAATCCACATTGGTTCTGAAAGGTTGGTCTCTAGAGTTGGAAGATGAAAGGACTAAGAGCTTTTAGGAGAGAGGCCTGTGTTACACAAAATAATAGAACCCCGGAGAGTATGAAGTTTATAGACAAAGCCATTGGAGTTTCAAAGTATTCAGAGGAAATGTTTGAATGGGTGGAATAAAGTGGAAAAAATTAAGCAGAAGCATTTATATTCCAACTAGTAAGGGACTTATTATGTGGTATTCCAAGGGCATATAGATTATTCTGTGAGAACAAAGAACAATAATGGATTACTTTAACCAACAGGTAAGTTGAAGGATTGCAAAAGCAGTGTATTTTGGGTTAAATTAGCCTATAAAACAAGGAGGAAAAGACCTCTACTGTTAAATATTTAAGCTTATCTTGTGTCTAAAGCTTCAATACACATAATCCTAAAAGAACTAAATCATAGGATGCCTGGAGACTTTAAGATCATCAAATACAACCCATCCCAACTCCATACTGTAAACATATGTACAGCATCTCTCACTCACACACACACACACACACACACACACACACACACACACAGGAAAAAATAACATTCAGCTTTTAGAGTTAATTAAGGTTCGTGGGGTTTTCCATATAATTTCCACTCTTGTTATCTTGTGGACATATGGGAAAGACAGTTGTTAGGTATAAATATGTGAGGGAGGTGAGAACTTTCTCCCACCCCACCTGGTCTGCACAGGCTTTTTGCATGAGATAGAATTTGTGAAGATTTGTGAATGAGGGCAGAAAGGTGGTTTCAAAGATATGAGGATGAACATAATTCTAGGATTATTCCTTGCTAGAGAAAAAAAATAGAATGAAAATGCCTTGCTTTAAAACTTTAATATTTTCAAAGGTGGTTGACCTACATAATTTCATTTGACCCTCACATTAACTTTCCATAGGCATCTTTCCTCAGTTATTATTTAATTCATTCACTAATGAATATTTATAGAGTAACTGCTATGCTTCAGGATGTAAGCCAAGCACTCAGAGAGAAATAGGAACAAGATCAAGATCTTTCTACCTCTCGGAGCTTAGATACTAAGAGGGGAAATGGTACACCCATATAAACAAAGGGACCACCAAATATAAAGCAGTCATGCTAACTCTGATGAAAACAAAAGAATTGCTGTGATGGATGCAGAAAAATAAGGTGGGAACTAACCAGATATAAGATTTCAGATAGAGTGACCAGCTGGTCCTTTATGAGGATATTTGCTTAAGCTGAAGTCTATAGGAACAAAGAAAACCAGGCAAGGAATAAGTGATGTAAAATATCCAAAAAAATATGCCAGGCACCAGAATCAACTCCAAATGGATCAAAGTCAAAGCAGAAACCCTGAAAACATTGCAGGAAGGAATAGGAGAAACTCTAGGGCTCCTTAGCACAGGCTGAAATTTTCTTAATAAAGACCTAGAAATACAACTAATCAAAGAAAAGTTGGACAAATGGGCATGCCTGAAACTGTCAAAGGACATAGCTATCAACATCAATAGAAAGCCCATGGATTGGGAGAAGATCTTCACTAGCCATACAACAGACAAGGGTCTTATCTTTAAAATATACTTAGAACTCAAAAAACCAAATCCCCAAAAACAAATTCTCAAAAAACAACAAAAAACATCACGTTGAAGTGAAGTAAGCCAGGCCCAAAGAAGAGGTTTTATCTTTCTTGATGTTGTATGTATAATGTACTATGTGATTTTTTTGTTTCTTTTGCATGTTCTTCCCCCATGGTATAACCCTCTGTTTTCACTGTATTTGATTCTGGTGTCCTGCATCTTGTATATACATTTTTCTAATTTGGGGAGGGGAAGGGAAATAACAAAACGCTGAAATAAGGATACAGGTTGACCCATTGTAACAATGAGATATACAAGACACTATGTTGAAAATGAACTTTACAACTTGAGGGGTGGGGGAGAAAGGGAGGAGTCCGGGAAGGGAGAAGGAAAGAGAGGGTAGGGGAAAATACCAAAGGAGGTAACAATGCTCTATAGGAAATGTACTCATTTTTGAGTTCTAAGTATATTTTAAAGATAAGACCCTTGTCTGTTGTATGGCTAGTGAAGATCTTCTCCCAATCCATGGGCTTTCTATTGATGTTGATAGCTATGTCCTTTGCCATGCAGAACCTCTGCAGTTTCATGCAACCCCATTTGTCTAGCCTTTCTTTGATTTGTTGTATTTCTGGCTCTTTATTAAGAAATTTTCAGCCTGTGCCAAGGAGCCCTAGAGCTTCTCCTATTCCTTCCTGCAATGTTTTCAGGGTGTCTGCTTTGACTTCAAGGTCTTTGATCCATTTGGATTTGATTCTGCAGCAGGGTGATAGATAAGGATCTAGTTTTAGTTTTCTGCAGGTGTTTAACAAATTTTGCCAGCACCTTTTACTGAAGAATCTGTCTTTCTTTTGCTTAATCATTGTTTAATAAGTATTTGTTAATTCATGATATATATTACAAATAATATGCATTATGCTTCTGTATGTACTTGCCAATGCTTATTATCCATGAACGTGGTCATGGTAATAAAATACTTGAGAATACTACTTTAAGATAATGTGTTAGCAGGAGTTAACCTTCCTTTTGAATAAAGCATAATAACATGTTTAAAAACAACGTACTCGTTACCTTACTGATGTAACTGTAACCCCTCTGTATAGTATCTTTACAATAAAAATATATACAAAAAAAGATAAAAGGAAAATAAAAAGACAGGAGACCATTGATTATTTTAATCATACTAAGTTTCCTGATACCTAGGGGGAAAAAAAGAAAAGAAAATATGCCAGGGTCCTAAGGTAGGATTAAATTTAGCAGGATCCACATATTAGAACTAGACAAATAGGACTAAAGATGGGAAGAGTGATAGGATATTCTGTTGAAAACTGAAAATGGTTAATCCCTTATTGGGAACGTACCAATGAAAATCTTTCAGCAGGAGAGTAGCGTGGAACTGCTGAAGGATGATATTATCATGGAGTGCCTGGGTTTTGATTTGGGCAAGCAAGACAATATTGACATTTGCCAAAAGGAAAATCGACAGTCACAAGAACATTTAGATGAGAGACAAAAGTTTAATTGTCCTGGTTAAAGAATTTTAATGTTCTGTTGAGAGCTTCTCTAAGTCCAAAAGCAGGAAACGAATTATTAAACTTAGCAATTTAAATACTTTAGAGGCATGCAAAGTAAGGAAACAACCACCTAATGAGAAAAGAATAACTGAAAAAATGATAAAAGAGAATTACAAATTACTCCTACTTATGGAGATCAGTAGATAGAAGGAGTCTAAGAAGGAAGGTTAGTGAAATTGAAGGAAAACCAGAAAGCAAACCCAGGAATCAAGAAGCCAGAAGCATATCAGGAAGGAGAGCTGTTGAACCCTGAAAGAGGTGGAATAAAATGAGGAAAGAAATATGTCAATTGAATGTAGCCATTTAAATTGTTTCTGGGGATGGGGAGAGAAGAAGAATTTAACAATGTGGAAGGAAGTCCTGACAAGATAGAAGTGAATTTAGAAAAGTTTGTAGGGTTCCTAGTGGGAAATTGTAAAGACTCTGGGCTCCTACTTTCTCAGTAACATTTGAGGCAAAAACTTTTCTAAATGTGAGATTTTGAAGATTTGAATAGATACTTATGCTTGAGTAACTAGTAAAATAGCATAAACCTAGTTAAGAAGCAGAGCTGGATTTTGTGAATCTATTAAGTGTTAAGAACTGAGATGATTACACGGAAGTCTTCATTATGTCATTTTTCTCTAGCATTGTTCAACTTGCAAAAGCACAAACATGAACACTCTATAGAAATGTATCTTCTACAGACTCAAAGTAAAGTTTGTCATATAGAATAAACAGAGAGAAAAAATTACAAGAGAACTGTGATAATTTGCAAGGAAATGTTTGTGACAGCATAGTAGAATGTAACCTCAGCAAGGAGATAAGTGACAGCAGATTATGAGATGATGGGATCCAAGTATGAGAGATCTTGTGGGTCATGGAGAGAAGAGAAAGACCCAGGATTGCTGAGCTGGGAGATGGAGGTAAGGTCGGCAGAATGGGAGTGAAGACTGTCACAGATGGGGGCTTGTATGGATGTGATACAGGGAAGGCAGGGTTAATCCTAGATTCCCTTAAAGGCATGTGGCTAGGGGCCAGATACTTCTGTGATGATAGAGCAGGTAATAAACAACATATTAATACCTAGTGAGAGCCAACAAAGCACACGGGCAAAGGTAGAAATCAAGTCTGGAAGCTGCCTTTGACTATACCAAGATTACAGTCAAATAATGACAGAATCAGGACTATTTTGAAAGTTACCTAATTCCAAAATATCTATCTTTGTGATCATCCTTAACTTTACTGAGAGAAGCACAGCTAGCTCCATTCAAAAGAGACTTAAACCATGAAACATGCGTAAGATTTCTTCATGAAAATAACAATAGATTAGACTGCGAGCAAAGAGCCTATTCACTTGAATGTACACTTTTAACTTTAAAAGCCTTATTGTCAACAAAAGAGAAACTGAGGCACAGACACCGGAATGATTTGATTTCCTTTGTTCTGCAAATTAATTTTAGAAGCAGGAACAGAAATTGCTTCTAAGGCCTACAACATCAGCACTTACTTCAAAATAAAGTGGGCTAAATAAAAGGCAAGGAAAATTAGTTTTGCTCTCTGTACCCTTGCCTGGTAATGAAATATCCAATTAAAAGAAATTATGAGCCTTTAAGGATGATTGCTCTTGCACAAAGTGAACTGAAATGGAAATTCATAACCACATCCCATATCCATCATAGAAGACTATTAATTGGAACAATTTTCATAAAAGCTTAGGTTGAACACTCTCGTTAAGAAGGCATACCTTTGTGGAGCAGAATCTAGCTTCAAGTTTGTAAAAGGTTCCAGGGCTCGGTGCCCTTTGAGCCATGGGATTCAGACTTGCTTTAGAAATGGCATTTATGGTAATGCTTGCTGATGTAAACAGCTGAGTGCCCAGCGAGGCCTTGTAAGGTAACATTCCAGGGCTTTGTTGGTGAACACAACTTTTTAAAAAATTCAGGAAAGAAAATTAGATAATGGACCCATCTTCCATGTGTAGTATGTATATGTATAATATACACATATATATGCTATATATTATATTTGGTACATGTAATTTATAGGTGTTATGAAATTTCATAAATGTAATATCTGACGCATATATGATGTTGAACACATTATTAGAGGGCCCATAAATATTTGATTCCAATTATATGTCTCTTAAGAAAATTTCGAGTGTCTGACTCTCAAAGTCCTCCTACCAGCATACCCGTAAACTATTTCTGAATCAGGGTTTGTTAGCATAAGTATATTCACAAATAAGCCATAAAATTTCACTTGGCAGCTCTTAATATTTTTCTTCAATTCAGTGAATACTTAATCTCTGTTTTTGTCAAGTGCATATGGATATTCAGAGTGGGAAGGAGTTCGGAATGCAGACTGACATTTAATTTTTTTCTCAAGTTTTTCCTGTGTACTATCTCCACACAGAAATATTGTTTGATAATTAATCATTTATCCAGACAGTTCTGTATTCTGCCAGGATTTTGATGCATTCTTCCACAGTCAATGCTGACAAAGGAAGAGAGATTAAATTAAACTCCAAGTCTCTGTGTGCTTGCAGGGCTTGGCTCCCATGGAGAAATATCTTTCGGTGTTTGCACACAGAAAATACAAATGAATGGCTACAGGAAGAAAGGGAAGAACTAAATACCTCCTTTGACACAACTCAGACAATATGATAGCTACATTAATAATAAATATTATAGCCATTTGTTTCTACTGAACTCTTCTTAGTTCAATGTACATATTAAAATCTAAAATCTTCCACAAAAATACAGCATTTTTAGGGGGCTTCTGCAATCTGCAAAGCCTCTAAGAGTTTCAGATACATGAAACCAATAGGCAAAATATTATGGATTCTTTTCCTTCTATTTGTTAACATTACTGGAAGAGATTGATTTCATGGGTCAGAATGGGCACTGTGCCAGCAACTGCCAACCCCAATTATAGGTAGAAGAAAGAGTTGTTTCATTTTTGCTCCAGAGACCATAATTCCAGTCAAGAAAATTTTCTCCTCCAATCTTATGTGGGAAGCAGTGTTAAATCACTCACCACATTTGCTGAACAATTAATGTTCAGTAGGATATGATTAAAGGCAAAATCCATAAACATCATGGAATTGGATTCTTAGGAAACATCTTCAGGATAAATGTGAACTTAGAGTTAAGGGAGATAATTTTCCTTCTGGATTACATCTACACATTTTTCTATTTTAATTATTACCAGTTATACTTTACTAATCCTGAATCTAGAAGATATTTCTTACCGAGAATGAAGAATCTGGCCTCACAAACAGGATTATCCTAACTTGAGTCCCCTTCTCTACAAGAATGATCTACTAGAAAGGAACTGAATTCCAGCTCTTGACCTACAACTAGTGAAAGAAGAGCCCAGATTAAAAGCAAATCTAGAAACCAGACCACATGTAGGAAATACAGTGACATGGCTCTAAAAGTGGAAGGAAATGTCAAATCTTAGCAAGGGCCAAAGGGTGAGAAGCTTTAGAGTAATGGGAGCCTTCTCATAGAGAATAAGATAGAAAGAATTATATAAATAAATTGTATGCAGCCAAATAGAATGAAAGGAGCCCTCTGGCCATAATGGGTTCCCAGTGTGGGAAATGGTGGGGTTGCTATAGAGATATTTTGCCTTAGGGAAGATGTCAGTATAACATTAAAGGAGTAACCACAAGTAAATGGTGTCAATTAATGTGAAACTGAATTGCACTTTAGGAAACACATTTTTCATTTAGAAATGTGGAGTTAGTTCATGAAATAGATAAAATAAAAATAGCACCAAAATTCTTTAAGACCCAAGCATCTTTTTTCTGTGGAACTCTGACTCTTCCTAGGATTGATTCAAGAAGTATGCCTACTCCTCTCTGTTGAGGAAGGAAAATGTCACTATGCCTGTCCTTACAGAGAGAAGAAAACTACAAAAAAAAAAAACCTCCATGTTATCTAAACACAGAAAGCCAACAAAGTTGAAATTAAATTTTCAGGGCTAGTATCAAGATTCTATAAATGTAATTTTTATATAATTTTATTTTCCTTTTCAATCTGGAGTGAAGAATCTGTTCTTTGGAAAAGAGACTTCTAAATGAAATATTATGATTGCATTTGTTTGAATATAAAGATTTGTGTTCAAAGATTAATTAAATGGCCTATTTATATAAGGACTTTAATGTGTCCTTAAATCAACAATGAAAGCACATAAGGAAAATGATCTCCTCAAAATGTCTGGAAAAGCTTATAAAAATATTTGGATTTGGAGAGGAAAGAGTGACAGTAGAAAATTAACATTATTTTATTTTTTACCTTATATGTTTTAAGAAAATGTTAAAGAAAAAATAAACATTGATGCACATATTCACACACATGGATATATTCATTTCTGTTTGTATTACCAAGTATATATATTTTACTAAAAAAGAAAAAAATGGTGAATGAATATAAAATGCTGCTAGACAGTCTACCTACTTTCATGAAACTGAGGATATGTTTGCTTAATATACTTCCTGGTTGGTAAATAAAGATATGCAACCAAAATGCATTGGCATAGGGTACCTGAGCAAACGACTATAGGAATGACCATCTTTCTTCATTATATAACTTACCAAATACCCTGACATGTTGTTTTAAAAATGTGTTTTAAACCTTTAGAAACAAAATTCCTAAAATGTGATTTTCTTTTCATCCTCTCCCTTCTAACAGCAAGTTTAGGATCCTGAGAGGTGCATTATATCAAAGAGCTCCTTCTCTGCTTCCCTGTTGCTGCTTCACCAGGTTGGGGCGTTCCCTGTGTGTTGCTCTAAGTCTGGTGTGTTTTAGATCTTCTTGCTACAGTATCTGAAGCATGCCTCTAACTCCAGTCTAGGAGTTGCAGGGAAGAGAAAGAGGAGGAAGTCATCTCCATCATAACTCATTTCTGCAATTCTCTATGTTGTTAGGTTCCCCACAAAACGAGGATTGCATCTTCAATGTTCCCATTGACTATCCATTGTTCACACTTGGTCCCGTGAAGGTAATAAACTCATTGTCCTTCCCTTAATCAGGCTGGGTTTAGTTACCTTGATGACCAAAAACAAGTGACATTTGGGGATTTTTAAGTTAATCATTTGAAAGATTTCAAGTTCCTATAAGATTTTACAGTTTCCATTTTGGCTCTTTAAATATTTGATCTCAGTATAAGAAGTCTAACCATGAAAGGAGTCCCACCATTCAGCCAAGAACAATGTTGCATTCTTTTAATTTAAGCTACTCCAGAAGCAGAGGTAGGAAGACTGCAAATTTGAAAGCCAGCCCTGGAAAAGTTTGTGAGATCTCACAACCAAATACAAATGAAAAGAATAAAGCTGTGGCTCCAGTAGTAGAATACTTGCCTAGAAGGTTCAAGTAGCTAAGCCCAATTTTCAATAATGCTAGAAGAAAAAAAATCCAATCATAGCCATATTACAGCCATCATGCTACCAGGAAGTTCAAGTAGCTCCATGGAGAAGCTATAGGGAGATAGAACTGTATCATCCATGATGGCACCATTGACAGGGGTCCGGACATCCCAGTACCATGAGGTAAAACAGCAAAGCCCAGTTTGGAGGAGATGTTTGTCATTGTGGAGTAGCCATCTCCTTGAAGCACTGCCCAAGTTTCTTATCTACAAATGTATCAATATCACCAAATGACTAGGTTATTCCATTAATATGAGCAAGAAATAACTGAAACAAATGTACACATACACACTTACACACACACACACAGGGTTAGGTGCTGTTTCTCAAGACATGGCCTTTGGACTAACTCTTGTTATGTATTAGTTGCATGACACAGTTCTACTCCTGCCAGAAGTGTTTTATCAAAAGACTCAATTATCTCTACAATTGAATCCATAGTTACCTTTTTGCATAAGTAATATTTTCCTCATTTCAGCTACTCAAAAGCAGAGAGCAAGCCTAGGGATAAATGTCAGAAGAGGAGCACCATTTTTAACTGACATAAATCCCTCAACCACAAGAGCATGATGGCTGAGACAGAGGCCACAGGATAACAAGAATTTCCACTAGCAGAGATCTAAGTGGGAGAGGGGGGTGTCAGGAAAAGGAATCTAAATTTCCCAAAGCTATAACTAAAGTAAATTGTCAGAGAATAATAGATGGTTTGAGACCTAGTTATTTCCTGGGATTTTCTCTGTGCTTAGAGTAGAGCAGAAAAACAGCAATCTACTTTTGTGACCTCTTTGCCCAGTAAGTAGGTGTTTCGTTCTCCAACCAGCCAAGGCAGCAGCTAAATGCTATCAAAAAGTCTCAGAAAAGAATACACTGCACTTCTTTAAAGTGCAGTAAAAACTGAAACTACATATTGAAAATTAAAGCTACTTGTTGCATAGTTCTTAGGAGAGAGTTTAAAATTGGCTCTACTTTATGTTGTAGATAATCCATGAAATAATATAAAGACTAAGGCAATGAACATGAGAGATTTAAATTGGATAATATTTAACTGCTTCTTTTTGTCCCTTTCAATAATTTCTTCACTGATACTCATTTAAAATAGAGAATGTTTTCCATAGCAAATATATGTTCTCAGAAGAAGGCATACAGCCACTTTAGAAACTAAGGCTCAGGAAATTTGCATGATATGCTAATTTTATGACAATAGACTTAATCAAGAAGTGGTGAGTACTAATCGCTTGGCAGCAATTTTGGTGTTTAATTTTCCTTGGTCAGTATTTCTGGAATTATGTAAGGCTTCACTAGGAATTATTCACTGTGATCCTGGACATTATCTACATGAAACCCAAGTATGGACCTGCACTGTAGACCTCAGGCTCAGACCAACATTTCAGCCTGCATTATAACAGTGACTCTGACTTCCATAAAAGATAAAGGTTTCCACTTTAGATTTTATCTGCATTTTGTGGTTTTGTCCAAAGTGATCTAAGAAATAGTATTTTAAAAGATGAATTTGTAAAATATGTCCAAATCATTTCATTGGTTTGATACATTAAATATCATTTCATGACTTTTTTAGTATTAGGTTTGATTATTTGTTTCTAGTCTCTATTTTTAATTGCAACAAAGCTTACAGGGTCTTATAAAGAGTATTTCATTTTGCTCCTAAATTTGAGGTTCAAGAAGTCAGAGATGGGTTCAGCTGAGACGTTCATGCAGCATCTATTGGGACAACTGAGGTTGAAGAATTTACTTCCAGTCTGGCTTTTTCATGCACAACCAACCTTGTGATCCATAACATTGTGTCCCCACAGGGTGGCTCATCTTCCTAGGAACTCTCCATTTGCCTCAGTCTTCCTGCAGCTTGGTGGTCTTAAGTTAGTGACATATCTTCACAAACCTTGGCTTCCAGGATAGCTGTGAAGTACTTCCAGACTATTACTTGACTTCGAGTCTCCAGAATGGTTTTTCAGTCACAATCCATTGCCCCAGTAAATCCTATGAGCACCCCAGATTCAAGGAGAAAGGAATTTGATTCTTTTCCCCATGGGACTTGTTAATCACTTTTCAATCTACATTTACCATTTTATCAATGTGTGTGTGTGTGTGTGTGTGTGTGTGTGTGTGTGTTTATACTGGTCCAGGACCTGGGTGCTGTCCCTGGGTTTTTTGCTCAAAGCTAGTGCTCTTCCAAGTCACAGCTCCACTTTTGACTTTTTAGTAGTTAAAGATAAGAAACACAGTCTTTCCTTCCTGGGCTGGCTTTGAATCATGATTCTCAGATCTCAGCTCCCTGAGTGGCTAGAATTACAGGCATGGGCCATAGACCTCTGACTTGCCACTTTATCTTTGGAAGTATTTACAATAGTGCTATGTTAAAATAAGAGTCATTTGTTAGTTAGTTCTCTCTATCACTATAATGAAATACCTGAGGCATTTCCTTATGAAGATAAAAAGTTTAATTTTGTCTCACTATTTTTGGAGGTTGAAGGCAATGATCAGGTCCTATTGTTTGGGTTCTATAGCAAGCCAGCACATCCTGGCAGATATGTATGACAAAGCTAATACCTCTTCAAAAGCTAGGAACAAGAGAGAAGAAGACAGAGAAAGGTTTCAGAATCTCACAATTCCTTTAGGGAATGACCTCAATGTCCTAAGGTTTGTATATTAGGACATACTTCTCTTAGTAGTGGGACACTAGGGATCAAATCTTCAACATGGGCCCATGAGGAATTTCAATACCAAAATTATAATTTTCAGTCCCATTCCTTCAAAAATGAATGTCCACCTCACTGTGCAAATGCATCCATTTCATTGAATATTCCCAAAGTTGTAACTGTTCCAGTATTGGGAAGGAATGAGAAGGGGAAACAAAGGAAGAGGCAACAATGCTTGAGAAGAAATGTGCTCATTATCTTGCCCATGTAATTGTAACTCCTTTGTACAGTATTTTCACAATAAAAAAAATCCAACTCCAGGACTGGAGAAATGGCTCAGGTGATAAATTAAGCTGTGAGCAACCAAGCTGAGCCAACACACATGCACAAAACAATAATAATCCAAACCCAAGGTCTTCTTTGAGTCAAACTCAACTGTAATACTCAATAAGACTCAAAAAGAAAGTTGAAGATGTGCATGTATTCATTCCACAAGGATGGGACAAGCAAAAGATATAAATTTCTGTTCCAAAAGTTAAGAATAAGGAAATTAAGGGGTGAAACAAAGGAACAGTCAAATGTAAGATTAAAAGCCATCAGGCAAACATTAAATCCCAAAGTTCCACTTCTAGCATTCATAGCACAGAGATGTAGGGTCCCTAAGACCTCACAGGTTGCACCTCATATAACTACTCTTAGTTTTTGTTTTTCTGAATTTGTTGTTGTTGTTGTTGTGTAAGTGGGTTTTTTGCAGAACTTGCAGCTAAGTGCTCTACCATTTGAGCTATACTCCAACTCCCAGCCTTCTATTTTTCTTTTGGAGATAGGGTCTCACTAACTTAGCCTAAGTTGATCTTGATTCATGATTCTGTCATTTCTGCCTCCCATGTAATAAGGATTACAGGCATGGATCACTATTGCTGACTACGGCCTCTCTATGGAGCAGAGTTTTTTGGCCTCTTTAGCCTTACTGTGTAGGTATTGCATATTGCTGTTATCTCTCTGTGTGCCTATTGTAGCTTGGCCATCATTTCTACAGCTTCACACATTGCCCCATGAAGGCTTGCTTGCACAGACTACCTGATTACACATGGTCTAGCCCCTGTAATGCTTAACAAGTATCTGTCTCAAAGCCTCTAAGAAATTATTCGTGTTAGAAATGCATGTGCCAATACTCCATATTCATAAAGCACTCAATTGTGTTTGGTCCAATTTAAATTATTGGTAAATTCTAAAGGAAGCCAGTTCAAGGAATCCTCAGAGTATTCTCTGTCTGTTTCCTTCTTTTTTTTGCAGGGGGGTGGGGGAAGGGGGAGAGTCCAGTCATGGGTCCTGAACTCTGGGCCTGGGCACTGTCCCTCAGCTCTTTAGCTCAAGGCTAGCACTCTACACCTTGAGCCACAGCGCCACTTCCGGCTTTTTTCTTTTTGTTTATGTGGTGCTGAGGAATCAAACCCAGGGCCTCATGCATGCAAGGCAAGTGCTCTACCACTGAGCCACCTTCCCAGCCCCTCTATGATGATTCTTAAAGCAACAAAGAGATCCATAATAGGACCTCCAAGGCATGAGAAAAGCCTAAAGAAAAATAAAAGTTTTGGAATCAAATACAATATTCAGAAGGTTCAGTTTGTAAACCTTTTGCCCTCTCCACAAAAAAGGCAGTAGGATTTTGGCAATTCACCTAAACTAATATTTTCTCTCAGGCTATTTTTGGTGTTCTTTGTGTCTTTTAAATCTGTATATTTCCTTAGAGAAAGCATGGGTTTTGTGGAGGGGGCGGTGTGGACTGTTTTGTTACATTCTGGATACTGCATGAACACAAGCACCAACTGAATCAATTCTGAAGCACTTTTCAAGGTTTATTAAACATTAATTTGTAACCACTTGACAGCCCCTCTGTTTAGAATATACCCTAGTATTCATTTTTACATTAATTCTCATTTGTAAACCACATTAGTCTTTCCTGAAGGCGAGAATAGATTAGGGAATCTAATGTGTTTGTAATTTAATGAGCTTTAATATAAAGAGAAACTGTCTAAAGGGTTGTATAGCAAGTCAGAGTGCATATTCTCAGAGAAGAAGAAGACGAAGCTAAAAATTAGAGTAATTGTGACACCAAATCCAACCCCTTGACCACAATGGATTAGAAGAGTGACAGAGGATGATCTTATGCCAAAAAAAAGCTTCAGAATGTTCTGCTTTGCATGGGTTTGCTACGTTTCTGTTTAGACACTTGTGGAAGGCTATACATAACAAGCTTGAAGATGGAGGTCTCACTATGTTGAAAATTAACTTTACAACTCCCAGGGAGAGAAGCTGGGGAGATGGGGAGGGAAGTGATGGTAGAAGAAAAACAAAGGAGGAAGTAACAATGCTCAATAGGAAATGTACTCATTACCTTACTCATGTAACTGTAACCCTTCTGTACAGTATCTTTACAATAAAAATACATACTAAAAAAAGATAGAGGTCTCATGCATACCTAAAAGTATAATCAAAAGCATGGAATATATCTTTTTCAACTCCATGAATCACCGGAACTTGCCAAGATAATGTTGTAGAAAGATATTTGTATTTGACTTTGAAGAACTCATGAAAAAATACAAGGTAGCAGGTGTGGGTGGTTCACGCCTGTAATCCTAGTTAAACTGAGTAAACTGAGGTCTGAGGACTATGGTTTGAAGCCAGCCTAAGCCCAAAATCAGTGAGACTCTTATCTCCAATTAACTACCACAAAAGCCTAAAGTGGAGCTGTAGCTCAAGTGGTAGAGCACTAGCCTTGAGCAAAAGAAGCTCAGGGATAGTGCCCAGACCACAAGTTCAAGCTCCAGGCTAGGCACCAAAAAAAAAAAAAAACCCACAAGGTAATAAATGCAAACATGAATTGTGATCAAAACTTAGGAATTTTCTGTGGACTCTAGAAGCAAGTCTTAGGTTTAAGGTCTTTCGGGCAAGCCAAGTATACTTCAGTTGAAGTCCTCAAATCCATTCTTAAGCATGAATTCTATGCCCCAGCTTTAGTTCTGTTAAAATGACTTCCATTTAAGGTCAGTGCATGTGAATGTGGAAAAGATATGTTACCTACTGATTCCATTCCACCTCCAGTGCATACAACGCACTTCGTACATGTTGAAAAACTGCTCAT
Organism: Dipodomys ordii; assembly: GCF_000151885.1. Taxonomy (NCBI): domain Eukaryota; kingdom Metazoa; phylum Chordata; class Mammalia; order Rodentia; family Heteromyidae; genus Dipodomys; species Dipodomys ordii. The sequence goes on from NW_012267408.1 coordinate 1,908,357, forward strand.
TCTGTAATCACAACTGAAAATGATGTTTGCAGCCTTATTTGGTTCCTTGGGCTTTACATGATGTTGTGTGCCCTTGAGTTTAATGTATCCAAAGAAATAAAATAGAGGAAATAAAGTAATCTATATTTCCTTTGAAAGAAGAGAAAATACTATACATCTTCAAAGAACCTTTGTAAAGTTTCTTAAAAAATAAAGGACAAATGTAAGAACATAGGTAGTTCAGATCATCCCTGCCTGGTAATCAAACTCAAGTGATTTTCCCCAGAACAGCTGGAGTGTTTGATGGGCCTCTCCAGATAATCATGCTCAATTACTACAATCCCTTCCATACCAGAACTTCTGGCTTCCACCATTTCTACTATTGTATATAGTCAAAATAGGAAGTGAAATTTCAAGTATTAGTAATTTAAAAGTTTTAATTGTTATGTTATTTTAAGCACTCAGGAAATTCATACCCTTTGGACCTATTTCACCTAAAGCAGGAATCCTACCTTCTCCCAGTGCTTCCTTTCTGTATATGCTGCCATATGCTGCCTGCCTACCAGACCCTGTATATCTCTTACATTGATCAGACTAACTCATAACATCAATAACGGCTATGTCCAGGTACCTTCACATATGATCAGCCACTGTGTGAATACAGCTTGGCCATTTTCCTCATTTTTCTCATCTCACGTTGACACAAGAAGGGTAAATCTAATACAAAATGTATTTTGACTGGGAGATCAACCATGGCCACATAACTATTACCATAGTATATTGCTATAATTGTTCTAATAATATTTAATATTATTGTTCACCTTTAGCTGTGCCTAATTTACAAAATAAACTTTATTATAGATATTTATGTATAGGGGAAAATAGAATTTTAAAAGCTTATTACTATCTGTGTTTTCACATATACAATGGGTTATTGGAATGTATTTCCATGAACAACAGGAAACTACTGCACATCTAAATGTCATGTGTATTCTGGATTGAATCCTAAAGCAGAAAAAAGATGTTAGTGGAAGTATTGGGAAAACTCAAATAAAGGCTGAAATATGATTAGTAGTAATTTGGTTAATAGCAATCCAATGTCATTATCTTGGCTGTGACAAAGTACCATAATAATGTCAAAGGTTAACATAGGAGATGTTAGGTATAGCATTTCATAATTCATTATGTGATGTCTGAAATTTTTGTTAAGCATAAAATTATTTCAAACTTAGTCACAATTCTGGTACTCTGGGCTAGAGTCTTTTCTGGAAATCAGGGACAGGTAATGTCTGGATTTCTCTGATACCGATTCCTAACAATCTTTGCCATTCTAGTTAGAGAACTGAGAACACCGGATCAACTCCACAACAGTCTGAGAAAGCAATCATCCAACACAGAGGTGAAGTGCTTGGTCACATTGTCACCTCTGCAGTGTACAATCCCTTGCCTTCCTCCTCCTAATAGATGCACTGACTTAGCTAAGGATAACTGAGCCACAGGTGAGAGCCATCTGTCTCCCTTCCTCTGAACCTGCATTTACTCCAAGTATAGCCCACACAATTGTGGATGTGAAATATGACCAAATACTACATTGTGCCAGAGTGATCAAAGGGAATAGAAATCACTGGATATGTGACAAGATTCAACTGTTCCAAAGGAAAAAAAAAACCCTGTTTGTGGAGTAGAGTATACTTTCTAATAGGCAGAACTATAATAAGGAATAGGAGAAAAGTTTGGAAAATGTCTAAATCAAATCATCATGCACATCCCAAAGAATTTTCTACCAATGGAACCTAGTATGCATTCATGAAGCAGAGAAAATTAGAAATTTATTAGTATTATTTGTTGATGAACAAAATAAATACAGAACTAAGTATTACAGGAAAGCTGGTAAACAAAAGATAAGATATGACAGGATTTGACTCAGAGCATAAGAAACTCTAAGAATTTTAAGGCAATATGTTTTTTTTTATTTTATTTGTGAAGATACTGTACAGAGGAGTTACAATTACATGGGCAGGAAAATGCGTACATTTCTTACCAAGCATTGCAGCCTCCTCCTTTGTTTACCCTTCACATCCCTTCCCAGCCTCTCCCCTCCCCCCCAATCCCAATCTTTCTCCTTCCCCCCTTTCACCCCCCCCCCGCACCAACGTTGTAAAGCTCGTTTTGGACATGACAACTTGTACTTCTCATTGTTGCAACAGGTCCACCTGTATCTTTAAACAACTGGTTTTTCCCCATCTCCTCCTCAAGTTATACTGACATCAAATATAGTGAAAGCAGGGGTTATACTGTGGGGGAGGGACATACAAAGCAACAAAGAGATAATCTTATAAATGCGTTAGAAACACATGTATGAAAGAAAAAACATTAAGATACATATCTAAGGGTTCATTTTCCTGACATCACATTATCTGACCTTTTCCGCTTGACTCATAGATATTCTAGATATTGCAAATAAGGGAAACCATGGGACCTATGTTTCTTTGGGCCTGGCTTACTTCACTTAATATAATTTTTTCCAAGTTTTTCCATTTCCTAACAAATGGGGCAATGTCATTCTTTCTGATGGAGGCATAGAATTCCATTGTGTATATATATCACATTTTCTTGATCCATTCATCTACTGAGGGGCATCTGGATTGATTCCATATCTTAACTATGGTAAATAATGCTGCAATAAACATTGTTGTGCTGGTAGCTTTAGTGTGGTCTTGTTTGTAAACATTTGGGTAAATGCCCAAAAGTGAGGTTGCTGGGTCATAGGGGAGCTCTATGTGAAGTCTTTTGAGGAACCTCCATACTGCTTTCCAAAGTGGTTGAACAAGTTTACATTCCCACCAACAATGAAGTAAGGTTCCTTTCTGTCCACATCCCCTCCAGCATCTGTTGTTGTTAGAGTTCTTGATTTTTGCCGTTCTAACTGGGGTGAGGTGATATCTCAATGTTGTTTTGATTTGCATTTCTTTTATGGCTAGGAATGTTGAACATTTCTTCATGTGTTTATTGGCCATCCTTCTTTCTTCTTCAGAGAAGTTTCTCTTTAAGTCTTTCGCCCACTTATTTATTGGGCAGTTGTTTCTTTGAGGATTTGTTGTTGGGGGGTTTAATTTTTTGAGTTCCAAGTATATTTTAGATATGAGACCCTTGTCCGTTGTATGGCTAGTAAAGATCTTCTCCCAATCCATGGGCTTTCTATTGATCTTGCTAGCTATGTCATTTGCCCTGCAGAAGCTCTGCAACTTTATGCAATCCCATTTGTCCAACCTTTCTTTGATTTGTTGTGTTTCCGGGTCTCTATTCAAAAAATTTCGGCCTGAGCCAAGGAGACCTAGGGTTTCTCCTATTCCATCCTGTAATGTTTTCAGAGTATCTGCTTTGACTTCAAGGTCTTTGATCCATTTGGAGTTGATTCTGGTGCAGGGTGATATGTAAGGATCCAGCTTTAGTTTTCTACATGTAGTTAACCAATTTAAGGCAATATGTTATGTTATGTTAGAAGTCAAAACCAATGGGAGACAATATCATGTTTCCTTATATCCTCAACAGTAATTTTCATTAATCAGCTGAGTAAGAATAGCAACATTTTCCCTCTGTTATCTTTGCTTATAAATTTAAAGGGGTCTATCTAATGTCCATGAAATTTGATTTCTATCAAAATATATCTAACAGCTTTGTTATTATTTTTCCTTCTGTTAGAAGTAGAGTTAGACAGAGGCAAATACATTATAAAATACCATATGCACTTAGATATATGTTAGTTATACACATACATGCATGCACAGCAGAGTATATTTGTATAATATATATAATTATATATGGAGCCAGGTGCCAGTGGCTCATGCCTGTAATCCTAGTTATGCAATAGCCTGAGATCGAAGGGTCACAGTTCAAAGCCAGCCAAGGCAGGAAAGTCTGTGAGACCATTATCTCCAATAAACTACTGAGAAAAAGTTTGATGTGGTTCTGTTGCTCAAGTGGTAGAGTGCTAGCTTTGAGCACAAACAGGCTCAGGAATGGTAGCCATGCCCTGAATTCAAGCCTCAGGACTGGCAAAAAAAGAAAAAGAAAATGTGTGTGTGTGTGTGTGTGTGTGCGTGTGTGTGCATGTGTGTGTGTGTGTGTGTGGTCATGTAGTGATGGCTCTCTTCTATCTTCCATATGCATTAATATGTAAATGCAATAGTGTTTGTGTGCATATGGACCAGGATTTCCATAACAAACATATTCTTTGATAAAACTTTAAATATTAGAAATAAATTTTAAAATCTTAGGAATATATGTCAAAATTGAGCAAGTTACTTGAATTTAGATATAAAATTTTCACCCAACAATTAACTTCTAGAACTTTATCATAAGAAAATAATGCTAATTGTTGAAACATTATTCACAATAACAAGAAATTAGTAACCATCTAACGGTAGAATATTTTGTTTTGTTGGCACTACTCATGTTTGTACTTGCTACTTCCTAGGCAGGTATTCTTAGGGTCTTTTCTACCTTGGCCAGTATAGAATTGTGATCTTCCCATTCTCTGCTCCCCACGTACATTGGATAACAGGCATGTGCCATTGTGTTTAGTTATGGGTTGAGGAGTCTGCTAAGTATTTCTGCCCAGTCTGGTCTTAAAACAGCTAGGATTAGAGACATGAGCCTTAACAGAAAAGACATACATGAATACATGTACTCGTTGCAGCAAAGCATCAACTATCAGTGTACAGAAGAAGCAAATGTCTGGTATCAAGGTGTATTTGGACACTATGGTCAGCTCCTATCTTTCCTTACTCTGGGAATGAAAAGAGCACTGAGAAAAAGTTGAGTGTTTCTATGTCCTTTGCAAAGTGTCCCTTTTTATGTCCTTTTTAACACAAGTAGATTATGTGGCTGTCTAAGGAAAAGCAAACCTATTTGTTCTTCCCATTTTCTCTCTCCTTTACACTTGACAATTCAGAGGAACACTTAAAATTTTCTGGGTCTCCTATGTTGCTTTTTTGTAGGGTTTCCCCACCCATCTCAAGCCGAACTATTCAGATCATCCCCAGCAGCGCATCTCAAAGAACTCTTATATAATTCAAAACTCTTGTGTGAATAAAATGTCAACACAGTTTCTTTACAAGCTCTCAGCAAACCAGTGTCAAACACGTTGGCGCTGTTGGGTAGAGAGTAAATGATTTTTTACACGTTGTGTGCTTTTATTCCTTAACAAAAGCAAGGAGAGGAGCCTGTTTTCTTCCCCTCCCTTTCCCCTTTTCCCAACATCTTTCTCTTCCCTCTGCCTCCAGTGCCCTTGAAGGCTGCATTGAATCTGACAAAGGACAAAGTAACCAGGGAGTAGGAGAAACTAAAGGAACCAAGAGGCTCCAACTGCCTGTCTGAAAATCTGTTTATATAGCACCTGGGTAAACAGATAGGCTCGGATAGGCTTTTCTCTACCTGTTATTGTGTTGATGTCAAGAGAAAAAAAAAAAAAAAGGCTGGCCTCCCTCCCTCCCACCTTCTTTCCCTCTCTGTTGAGCTCGGCTTCCTATCATCCCATCTCTTTCCCTTTGCAAGCACTGTCTCTTTTTGTTTGAAAGAAACTGCCTCCTCAGTTCCATCTGTGATCACCAGGACACAGCGTCCCCTTTGTACACAGAGTGACCTTTACATTTCACTAAGGGTGGAACGTGCTTAGGAACCTCAACTAATTTTGGCAAAGAGGTCTTTAACAACAACAATGTAACTGACACCGTGAGGCGCAAAAATAAATGCTGCTGGCTTCATTGTTATTCATCTCATGTTTCCCCATGCATTTTGTTGGGGAATTTCAAAGTACAATGCTAGTGTTTAGAAATGAATGCAACATCACAGGCAAGTGCTTCCCTGGGACTTGGTGGAGCAAGTGACAGCCCATGCTCTAGGCCTTGGAGTTATTTTTATTTCTTGGAAGGGGAGTGGGCTGAGGGAGGGTGGGGAATCGCACACTGCTGCCAACATCAAGTGGCTTCAAGAGTGAGCAGCTGGATGGCCACCTGGGGAGGGGACAAGAGGAACCACTTGGCACTGAGAGCTGGGACATGAAGCTCATATACAAATCACCTAACTAACTAGTCCAGGCATCCCAAGTACCTCTGTTAACCAGTACTCCTGTACACAACAGCCTTTTCCTTTGAGGCCCTGTATTGGAGGAGAACAAACATCAAAAAGTAGGATAGGACTCTTCATAGGCACCCAGGCTCTGCCTTCCCTGGAAACTGCTGTGCCCCCGACACACCAGTGTGTGTGTGTGTGTGTGTAACATATAATACTAGAATAATATATATACTATACTAGAATACTATAGTATATATTCTATATAATACTAGAATACTATATATATTATACTAAAATAGCATACAATATAGAATATAGAAGGCAGATAAAAAAGAAAAATGCACATATTAGGCAGATAAATAGCCAAATGGGTAACTTTCAAGGAGTTTGGATTAAAAGGTGGAAGCACCGCATAATCTCTGCTGTACTCCGATCCCCTGCTCCCATGCTCCTCTCAGGGCCCATGGTCTATAAGAAATCCTTTCTAGAAGCAGAGCGAGACTATCTGATGAGCAACTAAAACAATTCAAAACAAAATATTCAACTAAAGACATTAAAAACCTGTATTGAGATATCCAGCCAAAGGGAACATAAATCAAGATGGCTCTATAAAATCACTCTAGTGTATAATAGAGGAATATTTTGAACAGTGTCCAGGAAATGAATGATTAGACTTTTTCTCCACTTCTGCTCTGCATATTACATCATGTAAGGATAAGTGCAGTTGAAAATACAATCCTTTTATTCAATTTTACTATTGCTCATGAATATAGAACTGTATTAAACTATATCAAGAAACATCTAGCTGATAGGATGGATGAATGTAAAAATTTACATACTAGACATCATAAGGTTAAGAGTAGCATTTGAGAAACACACAGATAACAGTGGCCATCATTATGAGTTTTTAAAGTTTGAAAAAAGTTTTAAAAGTGTTAACATCTAAGTCCTCAGATGAAAAAAAGAGAGCAGAGAGGGTCTCAGTTAGGGTGCTGATTGTGGCACAAAACTCTCACCCTCTTCCAAACATGGTAGAACCCCACTATAATTTACAAGGGCCAGAAACGGGAGTCCATAGCTGGGAACTTGTGTCTTCTACATTAAGATCAGGAAACCCAGATTAAGGCTACATGTCTTTGGTCCAAGACCAAAAGGATATTCACTTCCAGTGATTTTTAAAATGAGTTTTTCAGAATCCTGAACCTACAATTACTACTTTAACTCAGCTAAACAAAACATTTACCACTTTTAGATGCTAAATTATGATGCTTTAGAAATTTGGAGAGCTATTATTATTTTTTTTTGAGTCCGGTCATGGGGTCTGAACTCTGGGCCTGGACGCTCTCCCTCAGCTCTGCAGCTCAAGACTAGTGCTCTACCACTTGAGCCACAGCACCACTTCTGGTTTTTTCCTTTTTGCTTATGTGGTGCTGAGGAATCGAACCCAGGGCCTCAGGCATGCAAGGCAAGCGCTTTACCACTGAGCCACCTTCCCAGCCCAGAGAGCTATTAATTTTTTCTAGTGAAACCATGACCCACAAGGGTAAGAAATCATATCTAAAAGAAAGCAAAGAATATGGGCACCAATGGTTCACCCCTCCTAATTACACAGAAGACTAAGATCTCAGGATCTTAGTTCAAAGTCAACCCATGTAGGAAAGTCCATGTGATTCTTATCTCCAATTAACAACCAAAGGCCAGAAGTAGAGCTATGCCTCAAGTGGTAACATGGAAGCCTTCAGGAAAAAAAAAAGCTAAAAGATAGCACCCAAGTTCTTTTTTTGGGGTCCGGTCGTGGGGCCTGAACTCTGGGCCTGGGCGCTGTCCCTCAGCTCTTCAGCTCAAGGCTAGCGCTCTACCACTTGAGCCACAGCACCACTTCCAGCTTTTTTCTTTTTGCTTATGTGGTACTGAGGAATCAAACCCAGGGCCTCAGGCATGCAAGGCAAGTGCTCTACCACTGAGCCACCGTCCCAGCCCCAGAACCCAAGTTCTGAATTCAAGCTTAAGTCCCAGTGCATACATGCCACACAGGCACATACAGGCAGGCATGCACACAGACACAGACACACACACACACACACACACACACACAATAAAAGAAAAAAAGAAAAGAAAGTATTAAAAAAAGATTGTAGAAAATTTTAAATTTTTATCAACAATGATGTAACTTTTTATCATTTTCCTTTTTTTATATTATAAAATTTACTTCCTGCATGTTGGAGTTCAAATAGAATTTTCATAAATAAACAAAATAAAATAAAAAATAACCTGTAGTCTCACTGACCAGTATTAACCATACCTGGAGAGTATGTTGTGTGAAAGCAATGCCAGACCAAACATAAAACTTGTAAAATCCTTTCAATCATAAAACAATCTCTGCGAATAAATATATTTATATATAAATTTTTGAGAACCCTCCCCTCTGTTTTCAGAATGGTTGAACAAGTTTACATTCCCACCAACAGTGTATTAGGGTTTCCTTTTGGCCACATCTTCACCAGCATTATTTACCAAACAAAGCAGGATACAGTAAAGCCACCTGTACAACCATGTTTATTTTAGCATGGTTCACCATAGCAAAGGCATGAATCAGCCCAGATGCCTCTCAATGGACAAACAAATCAAGAAAATGTGACACACACACACACGGAATTTTGCTCATATATTAGAAAGAATAGTATTGTATCATTTGTAAAGAAATGGAAAGACTTGGGAAAAATATGTTAAGTGAAGTAAATCAGGTACAGAGACAGACAAAAAGGGGATGCATGTTTTTCTTTGTATGTGGAAGCTAGATTTTACTTATACACTTACAAGTAAACACATTGTATGGTGTGGAAAAGTAAACAAATACAGTAGTTGAATTATGGTAGATTAAAAGGAGAACTCAAATTGTGTAATTCCTTAGAAATGCAAAGTCAAAAATTCAACAAAATAAATACCAGGGAGCAAGTACTTGAAAGGGGTAGGGTGAGATCAGGGGAAAGGAGTAGAGCAGTGTAGAAGAGAAGAGAATGCAACCAAGAATCCAATTAAGAACAGTGAAGGAAGGGATGGGAAGGAAGGAATGTGTGAAATATTGAAAGGGGTGACATTGATCAAGATATATTTTATCCATAAACTGCTTTATGAAATGACAACTCCTTTGTACGACTAAAGGTATTTTTTAAACTACCAAAATATAAATAAATAAATGTACTTACAATTTATATTTCTGTAATATACAATATTCTTCCATATAAATACACTCAATTTACTTGAGTTTTCAATGTTCACTCTGTAAATATATTCTAATTTTTCACATTAATAAAGGTATTGATACTTATTCATTCAATATATTTACTAATTCTAAGTATAAAAGATACTAAACTAAAAATATTGAAAACAGAATATACAAATATGTGCTCTTGAAGCTTTCAAATATCATTGAAAGAGCCTAAATAAAATAAAATATATGACATAATAGCACTAAAAAGAATGAATAATATATAATAATATATATAATATAATAATATAAAATGTAAAATATAAATATAATGATAAAGAATAATAAAGAAGAAAGATGGAAAAATGTAAGCCTGAATATAGAAAGAAATGCCAGACAGATTTTACTGACATATCTTTTGACATTTTTTTAAAGGCCTGGGTAAAGAAAGGAAGTGAACATTCATGGGAAGAACATTCTAGAGAGAATGAACAGCAAATGTGAAGGCCCTCAGTCAGTGTCTGAGGAAGCTGAGAGCACTAAGACAGAGAGTAAAGAATGAGCAAAAGAAAAGGAAAGATCAGATTCAGATGGTATAAGCTGACCAGCTCTACCAACATGATTGTGGATTGGGCACAACTTTCATTCTTAAACAAGTCCCAGATTCTTTCCTATATGCAATTATGAGGTTCTTCACATTTTCTTTACCATTTTCAGCAAGAAAATACCATGTTACTTACATTTTATTAGAGCCCTCAGTTTGGTATATTGGAAATAAATGAAGGACAGAGGCATGGAAAGCCAGTAGGAGGTTATTGCATTAAGCCAGGCTAGACATGAAGATAGCACAGAGAAAGGGCTGGAGAGGATCAGGTTCCTGACACATGCTGATAGATTGGGACAGTATAAAGTTAACTGGAAAAGTGAGATGCCTCCAAAGTGGAATTTCCATGTCGCAAACTGGCGATTGCAGTAAATAGAGCAGGTTATGGGAAGCAATGACAGAAGTACAAATGAGCCATTGAAAAAGCGAAACAAGTACATTCAGATTCAGAAGGGAGACCCACCTGGCTAGAGAAACCTACGAGAAATTATCAGTAGAAATGGTATTGACAGCTCTAAGACCAAATGAAGTCACAGGGAAGTACACAAGAAACACCACTGTGAAGGAAAAGAAGCAACTGAAACACAGCAAAGCCATTTTCAAACATTAATTCCTTGCAACTGCCCTTGGAAGCAGAAGGGCTAAAATAGTTTAAGGAATTTGACACATTCAGCAAAATCCTAATTACTAAATCAACTAAATATTTTGTCAATAATACTGTATATATATTCTCAGTTGAAAATTTTTGGCTTAACAGAAAAAGATAATTCCTCAAAATTGTTTTAACTTGAATGTCTAATTCTGAATAAAGTTGAGCTTGTCTCTTGTAAATGGGCCATTTTCTTGTCTTTTGGTTAAGTGCTTGTGCTCAGATTTGTCCTTTTCAGATGATTAGCTTGCATTTTTCTCATTGTTTTAAAATACGTTTTTGTGTGAATTTCTGACAGAATTTCATTATATGTTGTGAATATTTTTCCAGAAAATATTTCCTATTTGGATATTGCATTTTATCATTAATTACAGTGCTTTGTCTAAATGTTGTATATTTAGTTCATTATAAAGTTACTTTATTACACTGCTAATTCATTAAACCTTGCCTTTAGGGTGTCTGTCTTTGATTTTAGATGTAAAAGGAAATAATATTAGCTCGGTGCTGGTAGCTCACATCTATAATTCTAGCTACACAGGAAACTGGGATCTGAGGATCAAGGTGCCAAGCCAGCCTGCTCTGGGAAGTCCATGAGACTCTCATCTCCAATTTACAACCAAAATGCTAGATGTGGAGCTGTGGCTAGAGTGCTAGCCTTGATAAAAAGAGCTCATGGACAGTGCCCAGGCCCAGAGTTCAAGCTCCGTGACCTACACACACACATATACATACACACACACATACAGAGAGAGATAGAGAGAGAGAGAGAGAATATTAGAAATTCTCTATCAAATATATTGTAGACTGAATATCAAACTTCAAAAATGTCCACAAATCTAATCACTGAAATTTTAATGTATTGCTTAATGTGGCCAAAGTGATTTAGTTAAAAACCTTGAGAATAGAAGATTATCCCAAGTTATCCATGTATATTCAGACAGTGAAGAAAAGCAGTAGGTGATATGTATTAAGTTTATAGTAGAGAATTGGCTTATACAAATGTAGAGACACATACTGAAAGTTAGAAGTCCATAGGACAAGCTATCAGTCAATTCAGGCTGGAACTATGAATATGTATTTCTGTTTCTGTACAAATATTAGAATTTTCTTAATCAGAAAAGTCTCAGTTGTAATTTCCAATCTCTTAATTTATTAATTCAAACTCATGAAGATTATTGGACTTTACTTAAGGCCAACTGATTATCACAGTTACAAAATGCCTTCAGAGTCATGACTAGATTCACGTTTGATTGAATACATAGGAAATGTAGACTAGCCAAATGCACATATAAATTGGCTATCACAATGAAAATGAGTCTAATATAATCATGAAGGCTCTTACGGTAAGAGGAAAAGAGAGCTACCATCAGAGAAGGAGAAAATAGAGGCTGAGGTCAGTAAATGAAGGAGACCTGAGGAGGGAAGCTGTTGATTTTGAAGAGGATCACATTAGGTTACAATGTTTCTATACACTGATGGATACAGTTTTTAAGCTAAAAAGACAACCTACACAATGAGCAATCTTTGCTGGTTATACTTCTGACAAGGATCTAATAGTCAAAATATACAAGTAGCTCAGAAAACTAAACCCCCAAAGATTCAACAACCCAGTTAATAAATGGGTAAAGGAACCAAGTAGGTATTTCTCAGAATAATAAAAAAAAAGACTACCAAACATGAAGTATTCAAAATTCTTTTTTTTATTGTTAAAATACTGTACAGAGGGGTAACAGTTACTTGGGCAAGATAATGAGTACATTTTTTGTCAAGCATTGTTGCCTCCTCCCTTGTTTCCCCTTCCCATCCCTTCCTATCCACCCCTCCATCCCCCATGCCCCTCCTCCCCTCTAAAGTTGTAAAGTTTGTTTTCCGACATAACGATTTGTACATCTCATTGTTGCAATGGGTCCACCTGTATCCCTATTTAAATAATTTTTTTTGTCCCTTCCCCTCCACAAATTATACCTACATCAAATACAGTGAAAGCTGGGGTTATAACGTTGGGGAGGGACATACAAAGCAACAAAGAAATCATCTTATAAATATGTTAGAAACAATTGCATGAAAGCAAAAACATTTGAATCCTTATCTTGGGGTTCAATTCACTTATCATCAACTTATCTGACCTGTTCTGCTTGACTCAGACATATACTAGTTATTGCAAATAAGGGAAACCATGGGACCTATGTTTCTTTGGGCCTGGTTTACTTCACTTAATATAATTTTTTCCAAGTCTTTCCATTTCCTAACAAATCGGGCAATGTCATTCTTTCTGATGGAGGCATAGAATTCCATTGTGTATATATGCCACATTTTCTTTTTTGGGGGAGGAAGGGGGGTCCGGTCGTGAAGCCTGAACTCTGGGCCTGGGCACTGTCCCTCTGCTCTTCAGCTCATGGCTAGCGCTCTACCACTTGAGCCACAACGCCACTTCTGGTTTTTTTCTTTTTGCTTATGTGGTGCTGAGGAATCGAACCCATGGCCTCATGCATACAAGGCAAGCGCTCTACCACTGAGCCACCTTCCCAGCCCCTATATGCCACATTCGCTTGATCCATTCATCTACTGAGGAGCAGCTGGCTTAGCTCCATATTTTAACTATGATAGATCTATTGAACATCTGGAAAACACCATCATAAGGCCTAATCTGAGGAGCACCTAGAGACAGAAGTTAATGGGATAGGAGATTTGTTTAACAGGACCCTAGCAGAGAACTTCCCAAACATGCAAAAAGATAGGCCTATTCAGATACAAGAAGCTTTTAGAACCCCAAATAGACCAGACCAGAACAAGATGTCCCACCGTCACATTATAATCTCACAGGATCAATTCAGACCAAGGAAAAGATTCTTAAAGCTGTCAAGGAGAAAAGATCAATCACGTATAAAGGGAAACCAATTAGAATCACCTCAGACTTCTCAGCAGACACAAAGCAAGAAGAGCATGGAATGATGTATGCCATGCCCTAAAGACAAACAACTATCAACCAAGAATACTGTACCCAGCTAAACTCTCCTTCATAACCGAAGGTCAAATAAAAACCTTCGATAGCAAAGAAAAACTGAAACAATATATCTCCACAAAACCAGCCCCACAAAAGGTACTTAAAGATGTCCTACACATAGAATACCAACAAGCTACAAAACCACACCCAAACTGAGAATCCAAGAACCATAGGAAGAACCCAGTTACTGCAGCCCCCAAGAAGGTGGATAAAATGGCAGGAACTCCCAAATACCTCTCAGTCCTTTCTCTCAACATTAATGGACTTAACTCTCCAATTAAGCGACATAGACTGTCTAGTTGGATTAAAAAGCAAGATCCTTCTATCTGCCTTCAGGAGTCACACCTTGCCCATAAAAACAAACAGGTAGGGGGTGGGGGGAGGATGAGAAGGGGAAACAAAGGAGGAGGCTATAATGCTTGATAAGAAATGTACTCATTATCTTGCCCATGTAATTGTAACTCCTCTGTACAGTATTTTCACAAAAAAAAAAACACATTTTGAAAGTGAAAGGCTGGAACAAAATCTACCAAGCAAATGGCCCCCATAAACAGGCGGGAGTTGCAATTCTAATATCAGATAAAATAGACTTCAAATTAAAATTAGTGAGAAGAGATAAAGAAGGACGCTACATACTAATTAAGGGATCTCTCCTCAGGAGGATATTACAATTCTAAATCTCTATTCGCCAAAAAACGGAGAACTCAAATTTATCCAAGAAACACTACTTTCCCTCAAATCCCACATAGATCCAAAGACATTAATTGTTGGGGACTTTAACACACCACTATCCCCAATACATAGATCAACTCGGCAAAAACTCAACAGAGAAACCACAGATCTAAACAACTGCATAGATCAACTAGATTTAACAGACATCTACGGAATATGTCACCCAGCAGCATCAGAATACACATTTTTCTCAGCAGCACATGGAACATTTTCCAAAATAGATCACATTTTAAGTCACAAAGCAAACTTGTCCAAATTCAGAAACATTGAAGTTATACCTTGCATTCTCTCAGACCACAAGGAAATAAAATTAGAACTCAACACCAAAAGCCACCAAAGAAAGTCCTGCCACACATGGAGGCTGTTGAATCACCAGTGGGTCATGGAAGTATTCAAAATTCTTGGGTGTAAGTAAAACTCAACGAACATTGAAATTCCATCTCACTCCAATCGGAATGGCCATTGTTAAGAGGAAGAACAGCAAATGCTGAAAAGGATACCCAAAAAGGGAACCCTATTACATAGCTGGTAGGATTGTAAATTCATACAATCTCTATAAAAGTCAATACAGAGATCCTCAAAAAATGAAATATAGAATTACTCTATAATCCAGCAATACCACTCTTAGAAAGTTATCTGAAAGACTGGAAAACAAAAGACACAACTGGATAAACTGCAGCACTATTCACAAAGGAAACAGAACTAGCATTTAAACACATTAATAAACACATGCAGGGCTATATGCTTATATCCATAAGCTGGCTGATTTATAATATATGCAGAAGTGAGATTCCTTAGTGTAACTCCTGTGAGCAATTAATAAACTGTTTAACAAAATGAATATCAGGAAACTTGAGTTGGGGGCTTGGAGGATAATAAGAATGAGGCAAGTGAGTGAAAAGAAGAATGGTAGGTGAACACAGACATGATATTCAATGTATATATGTCAAAACTAAACCAGAAAAGTTGAAAAGTTCCATGGGAACCGGATAGATTGGAAGAGGAAAGATGGAAGGAGTGACTCTGATGGTCATTCATCGTGCATACATAGGCATGCTACATAGAGATTCATGAGCACAACTATAGAAACAATTCTTAAAGGAGTGCCTTCTAATCATCTTTTTAAAATTTCTTTGGCAATTTGCATTTGTTCAATGTTTTAGACTAAATAGGAAAGCCTTGTCAAGTTCCTGTGTGAAAATCTCCTTGAAAGAAAGATACCTCTACCATTTTAGTTTTTATTGAATAAAATGTATGTAGTTAGATAATGAGAATTTTTTGTGGGGGGGGAGGTCCAGTCGTGGGGCCTGAACTCTGGGCCTGGGCGCTGTCCCTCAGCTCTTCAGCTAAGGCTAGCACTCTACCACGTGGGCCACAGCGCCACTTCTGGTTTTTTTTTCTTTTTGCTTATGTGGTGCTGAGGAATCGAACCCAGGGCCTCATGCATGCAAGACAAGCGCTCTACCACTGAGCCACCTTCCCAGCCCTGGTAATGAGAATTTTTAAAACATTATATTTTTTCAATCTGTCTGTTTAAGAGTTCAAAGTACAAAGCAAACACATGCATAGGCATGTGGATTACAACTTTAACAATGGCTAAGAATTATTGTGTTCTGCATGGGTTATAGTTTCCTTACATTTCTGTGTGCATCCCAACTTTTCCACAGTAGTCTTTTATAGTTCATTGCATAAAGAGTATCCAAAGATAATTTCTAATTTGACTAAAGAATCAATTTCCAAACTCTATATGTATATAAATCCTAACACTAATCATAAATGTTACTTATTTTGTTACTTATTGTATCTGAAAAGGGTATTTGCAGATACATTTAGATTAAAATCTTGAGATTACTTTTGACTATCTAGGTGGAGTTAGGTCCAACACAGATGACTTTGTGAGAGAAATAGAGACACAGTAAAATGAGAAGACAACATGACTTGAAGAGTAAAGGCTGGAAACATGAGACCATAAGCCACAGAGCACAAGAAGTCATGAAATGCTGAAAAGGGTCAGAAACAAATTTTCCCCTGCAGCCCTCACCCAGCAAGTGTGTCCTTATACACACTTTGGCTTCAGACTTCAGGATCCTGAACTGGGAGAGAAGAGATTTCAAGTCATCCAGTGTGTTCTGATGTGTTACGACAGCCGCAAATGCATTGCCTTCCTCTCTGCTAAATGCCTGTATGATGTCTGACAAAAAGACACTGAGGTCAAAAAGTCAGAACTATTGAGTTACAATATGGTTGTTTTTTGTTGTCACATAAAACTTGATTCAACCCTCCAGAAAAACATAGAGCTCTTTTAATAGTTTCTCTGCATTTACCCTTATTTTATCCTTAAGTAATTTTTTAAATTGCAATTGCAATTAAAAGATTTTATAACAATTGTAAATTAGTTATTATTGGCATAAAAACATTAACTAAGAAAACATTAACTTATATATATGTTTATTTATTTTATAGTAGGACATCTTAATAAACTCTCTTTGAAATCTAATAGCATTTTAAGTTATTTTTACATGTTTTCTTAGAAGACAACATATCCTTTGCAATTAAAAATAATTTGCAGTCTTTCAAATATTTACACCATTGATGTCATTCTTCGCTTAACTGTTTTACTCAAAATGTCCAGAACAATAGCAGTAATTAGCCATCTTTGCTGAATCTTCAGTAGTTCTTCTAGTGTAATTATTAAGCATGATATTGCATGATTACTGATGGTGGCCTTAAATATTTATTTAGTTTTCTAGAATTTTCCTTTAAATCTGAAATGTGTGTTAAATTTTATCCAGTGTCTAGGAGGAAAGACAGGATACATCTTTCTTCTTTCATTATGCTAGTCCTTTCATGCATCTTGCATTAAATTCATCACAGTCATTAGTAGTATTTTATGAATTTTATTCATTAATAATTTATGATTTATATCAATATGTAGAATTTATGTACAACTATCTATAGTACATTTTTAAGATGTTTAACTAAGAGGTTAAAAGTTAAGAACTACCTCAGCATTTCAAGGATATAGGTTGACCCACTGTAATAATCCCAACCTCCCCCAGTCCCCAAACCCAATCCTCCCCCCCCCCACCAAAGTTGTAAAGTTCATTTTCGACATGACAACTTGTACTTCTCATTTTTGCAACAGGTCCACCTGTATCCTTAAACGATTTGTTTTTCCCCATCTCCTCCACAAATTATACCGACATCAAATATAGTGAAAGCAGGGGTTATACTGTGGGGGAGGGACATACAAAGCAACAAAGAAATAATCTTATAAATGGGTTAGAAACAAATGCATGAAAGAAAAAAACATTATGTTTTTGCCATTTTGCATAATATATTCCTCATTTCAATTTGTACTCATTTCTTTTAAGTTAGTCAGAGGTTCATATTTTTATTGAATATTTTAAAAAGCTATGTATTAGATAATATACATGTAAATATTTGTTTTGCTTTGTATTATCATTCTCTAATTAGCTTAAATCATTGCTATTTTTCTTGGTCTTCCTAAAATTGTTTCATTACAATTTTCAAAATCTCTTTTGTAAGGTGTGTGTCTTACTTTAATTTTTTTACCAAACGAATTTTTACCTTAGTATAATATTTCTAGAATTTCTTCTAAGTAGTCTATGATGGAAATTTTGATTTGTCTATAACCTAACAATTACGTAGGAATAGACTTACTTTTATTGTTAAGATCAAAATACGAAAATTGTTTAGATGACACATTTAATTACTGGTAATTGTATTATGTTATGATCAGAAACTATATTATTCATGAGTTCTGATTTGAGAATTGTTTAAAGACTGTAATCCCAAAATGTGTAGAGTCCTAAATATTGCATAGAATATTGCATGTTTATTTCTCTCTTTGCCCAACCTTCAGTTAGATATATTTATTAAATAGATATTACTGGACTTCTCTGTAATTGTGCTAAAGTGCATGCACCAGTAATATCCTGAGAATAAAAGCATGAGTAGGAAGTATGTTCAATGTTTATGTATCTACAGATGACCTTATTTTAGCATTTGATAAGTGAATTGATTTGATAAATTTGATAAGTAGACAATTTACCATAGACATATTGCAAACATATTGCAAATAATTTGAAGGCATTGTTCCATTGTATTGTAGCATCCAAAAATATTAATATATTATACATACAGATTTATATTTGTCTAATTTATTAGCCAATGACTCCGAGAAGTTTTCGAGTATCTCCAGTTATTGCATTTCTGTCAAATTATCCTTGCATACATAACAGTTTTTCTTCCTCTGTTTCAGTGTAACCTAATTTATAGAGAAAAGGTTCATGAAACTTCATTTATCATGAGTTTTACTCTTTTCTTTAGAAATAATAGTATTCGTTTTCCCACTTACCACTTTTTCTGTAAATGTTATCTTACATGTTTGATTGTTTTTACTTCATTTACCTAATTTCCTTTGCAATAAGCATTTATTGCACATATTCAGTGCCATTTTGTTCTCTTCTACAAACAAGTTAGGTTTTGCTTTGATTTTTTTACACAGAAAATCTCTCTTTTTTTGCTGTGAAAATACTGTACAGAGGGGTTACAATTACATGGGCAAGATAATGAGTACATTTCTTATCAAGCATTGTAGCCTCCTCCTTTGTTTCCCATCCCTTCCCAATCTCCCCCACCCCCATCTTTGTGTTTTTGTACACAAGCTTTTCCTA
The DNA here is from genome assembly GCF_000151885.1 of Dipodomys ordii. Lineage (NCBI taxonomy): Eukaryota > Metazoa > Chordata > Mammalia > Rodentia > Heteromyidae > Dipodomys > Dipodomys ordii. The sequence continues at coordinate 1,927,308 of NW_012267408.1, forward strand.
TTTTGTACACAAGCTTTTATCTATTGTTTCATTATATTTTGCTGTTTTCTTTCTTTCTTTCTTTCTTTTTGGTTGATTGTGAGGCCTGAACTCTGGACCTGTGGGCTGTCCCTCAGCTCTTCAGCTCAAGGCTAGTGCTCTACCACTTGAGTTACAGTGCCACTTTAGGCTTTTTCTGCTTATGTGGTGCTGAGGAATCGAACCCAGGACTTCTTGCATGTGAGGCAAGCACTCTACCACTGAGCTACCTTCCCTGCACATTTTCTATCTTTTATTAATCTCATTTGTTTGCATTTTTTCCTCTGTTGTAATATATATAATCTATCCACTTAAAACTGAATTTAAATATTATATACCCTTTAGGCTATATTTAAACAACTATTTTGAGTCAAGGCTGAAATTATTCCATTCTTCTTTCAGGTAAATGTGCTCTTCTGCTTTACAAATATTGAACAATAACCTTTTTTAGCCATTGCCACCACCCCACAGCACAACCATGTCACACATCACCACACATTGCACATGCTGACTATTGCTGAAATAGTCTTTGCTGGGTCACACTGCTAAAGGAATCAGCAAAGGAAACTTTCATTAAGATTCAGCTCTTTCTTCACAGAATAAAAAATACTGAACAATGGTATTTTCATAACAAAAGTACTTCCATGAACATCTTTGTCTATTTAAAAGTCATCAATGAGTGTCCTATTTCATTTTGAATATTTTTAACTGGAAAACTGCTAGTTAACAGTTATCCAGCAACATTCCATATACTTTCCATTGAAAAACTACTAATTTGTCTATATCAAGCATGCTTTAGTAAAAGTAGGGCATAATTTCAATGATGCAAAGAGAACAGAATAACATACACTAATATGCTAATAGTAGGTAGTTAACTATGAATGCTCAATGAGATATTTTTGTTTTTTAAGTTTTTATGCATTTTCAAATTTTTATAGCATATGTGTCAACCTTTATTTTAATAAATTTGCATTCAACACATTATAATAATTATATTCAGTGTGCCATTGAGTCAATGATACTACAAGTGGAGGCAGAAGACTATGAATTTCTTTAGTCTTGGATCAATCTAGCAAAATGTTCCTATTTCCCAATCCAAATTTCAACTTCTTGCTGGTTAAATGGGGAAAAAGTATAAAGAAAACATTAAATTGATTTCTTCTCTAGCTATGTTACTGAAAGCAAATTTCCATTCTTGTTGAGAAAAATTAGATAAAATTTTTACAAGTAAAAGAAAAATGTATACTCTAAGACATCAGAGTGCTGTAGGACAATAAGATCATTAGAAGCCATAGTTACAAAAAAATAAAAGAGGAGCACATTATGCGGACATTGTATGATCTGATCTTTGTTTTGCTTTCCCCCTTTAAGACTTTAGTGATTAGTAGTAGTGAAAAATTAAGGAACCTAGAAATAGGGTCAGGAACATATCTGTGTCTGCAGGACACAGAAATCTGCAAAACTTTTATAAATTTCATCCCTATGAAGAGTGAAACTTGGAGTCATTTCTGACAACATAGCCAAAACTGCAGAGGTCAAGATTCTGACAATGAAAACAATTTAATTTGTTTTTCTCTTACTTACTGGAATTCTTTTTTCTTTTAATGAGTGGGGAAAGAAGCTGAGAAGAAAGCTGTTGAGAAAGAGAGAAATTTTGTCAACTCACTTTATAGCTCTGAGCACATAAAGATGAGGGTTAAGGCATCCCCAAGGAGGATGTGCCCCATTTTTTCCTGAAAGTCTAGAACAGATGCAAACTGGAAATAAAGAGAGACAGACAAATGCTGTGATTCAGCCTTGAGTGAACTCAGTACCTGTCTAGATTGAGATAGTTAGCTCCTATCTGCTCATGAAAGGAGCACTCTTGTGAAGGAAGATTTGTACCACACCAAGCCTCTAAACAATATCTGTACGATGTCTGACATTCAGCTAAAATTACATGGACAGAGAAAAAATAGTCAATGGAAATAAATTCATGTGAGTTAATGCCATAATAAATTGGTATTTTAAAGCATCTATGAGAAATAATGGAGAAGAAATGATGAGATTTGGAATTTGAGTTGAAAATCAAATTAAAATTTACCAGCTATACATCAGACATAGACCTAATATCCAGAATATACTTAGAACTCAAAAAATAAAGTCCTCAGCTGGGCGCTGGTGGTTCACTCCTGTAATCCTGTAATCCTAGCTACTCAAGAGGCTGAAGTCTAAGGATCATGGTTGAAAGCCAGCCAGGGCAGGAAAGTCTGTGAGACTCTGATCTCCAATAAACCACCAGAAAACTGAAAGTGGCACTGTGGCTCAAGTGGTAGAGTGCTAGCCTTGAGCTGAAGAGCTGAGGGCCAGCGCCCAGGCCCAGAGTTCAAGCCCTATGACCAACAAAAATAAATAAATAAAACAACTAAATAAAGTCCTCAAAAAATAAACCTTCAAAGAAACAACAAACAATTGATCAATGGGCTAATGACTTAAAGAGAGACTTCTTTGAAGAAAAAAAATTGGCCAATATAGGAAATGTTCAACATGACTGACCATAAAGAAAATGCAAATCATTCAGCTTGATCGTTCTATCCCATAAAGAAAAAATTCAAAGAAAAAAATGCAAATCTAAAACAGTTGAGATCCCACCTTACCCTAGTTAGAATGGCCATTATGAATAAAACAAACAACAAAAAATATTGGCAGGGATGTGACCAAAAGGGAACTTTATTACATTGTCTGTGGGAATGTAATAATTATTCAACCACTCTGGAAAGCAATATGGTAGTTCCAGAAGAAAAAAAAAACCTCAACATAGAACTACTGTATGACCCAGAAATAACATTCTTGGGCAGTTATCAAATAGAGAACAAACAAGGCTAGAGTAAAGCCAGTAGCACAACCATGTTCACTGAAGCCAGGCACTCAACACAGATGCCCCTCAATGGATGAATGAATCAAGAAAATGTAGTATGTATTCACAATGGAATTTTACTTCTCCATGAGAAAGAATTATATTGTACCATTCATAAGGAAATAGACTTGAAAAAAATTACATTGTGACAGACCCAGAGAAACAAAGGTTGTGTTGTTTCCCTCATTTGTGGTAACAAGAATGTTCCTATAAATCGATATGTAAACACGCTGTATGGTATACAAGGTTACAAATGAATTAACTGAAGTATAATAGAACCTCTGGTGAGGTCAGATAGTGTAATTCTTTAGCAAAGTCAAAGCCCAACAAAATAAGTACCAGAAAAATGGGTACTTTTAAAGAGGGTGGTCAAGGGAAGAGGAGTAAACAAATGAAAAGAGGAAGGGAGGAGAGAATCCAGTCAAGAATTCATTGTATATACCACAAAATTAAGAAAAATCAAGGAAGGAATAGGCCAAAGGGGGGTGAAAATGTTGAAGGGTGACACAGATCTAGATATGTTATGTCTGTAAAGTGCCTTCTTAAATGGCAAAAAGAATTCAATACATATCCTACAAAATTAAGAAAAAGGAGGGAAGGGGTAAATTGGTAAAAAAAAAAAAGGGTGCAAAAGTTTAAAAAGAGGTAACATTCATCAAGATGCACTATGTTCATAAACTGCTTTGTTGAATGGCACCTCCTTTGTACAACAACTTAAAGATTAAATATTTTTAACAAAATAAGTAGTCCAACTGTTCATGTAACTCGTGGGTATGAGAAAAAAATCCGACCCACTGGAGAAGATAAAAAGTAATAGTTGTGAATGAAGAGATAGGTATTTAATTGTCATATATTGTGGTCCTATATCACAAAGTGATGTTTTGCTCCATAATGGGCCACACCATACTGTCCAGTGACATAGAAACCACCTGAGCCTAAATACAGTCAGTGATGTTAGCTAATGACACAATCATCTTACAATACATTTCTCAGTTTGAATTTTCATTATTAAGTAAACATATCTGAACATAAAATTACTAGCTAAAGTACAATGGGAGAAACAGCCTAAAAGATACATGTAACAAAGTACAAAGGTCTTACATACAGAATTAGGGTTTCAAAAATGGGGAAATATAAAAGTAGGCAGGATAACCATATGAAAAATTGATGTAAAAATTTCCAAATCTGATTACAGACACTACTTCACAGGGTATAATTATATTTTACCTCTCAATTGGTCTACTAAAATCTTACACATATTTCCAGAGATGCCTGGAGCCATGGTGCTAATCCTTCACTAAGCAAGAATAGAATGTACTACAATAAGGATTAATATGGCTTTATGCTAATGTAAGTTTTCTAAATCTTACCAGGAGAGAGATTGTCACAGCTGCCAATACTACTTTTAAAAATGTATATACAGGGCTGGAAAGGTGGCTCAGTGCTAGAATGCTTGCCTTGAATGCAGAGGCCCTGGATTCAATTCCTCAGCACGACATAAGCAGAAAAAACCAGAAGTGGTACTGTCACTGTAGCTCACCCGTGGTAGAGTGCTAGCCTTGAACTGAAGAGCTGAGGGGCAGCTCCTAGGTCCAGAGTTCAGGCCCCATGACCCACAAAAAAATTATCTACAGATGAGCTAAGCACTGATAACTCACAACTATAATCATCACTTCTCAGAATTCTGAGGTCTGAGGATCAAGGTACAAGCTTACTCTAATAAACCAGCAAAATGCTGGATGGGTTGGGTGGCTCAAGGTATAAAGCACCAAGTATAAGCAAGAAAGCCAAGCAAAAATCTAAGGCCCTGAATTCAAGCTCCAGTACTAGAACACACACACACACACACACACACACACACAATCTCAAATAAGTGATGTAGTGTGTACCTGTTTTCCATTATGCTCTCTTAGGTCTGCTATTGAACTTGTACTCACAGTCTGGTTCTAATGACACATCCAGGAAACATTAAGAGACTGCTAACTTGACTTAGACCATGATTTCTCTGAAATCAAATTCCTGAGTTTTTTGTTAATAAACAGGGCCATTTTAATTCCTGGATTTTACAGCTCAGCATATCATCACATGTATACCAATGGTATAATAGAATACAGTAATTTTTAATACAAAATTTAAACATCTGTTTTATGGAAAAATTATACTTCATATCTACATAGGCAGCCCATCTCTGAAATCAGATTTCCTACAGGCCTGTGATCTGGAGATGAAGCACAGTCTTATGACTAAGAAAGGACTCTGCAATGTGCACAGGTAGTATAGATCTTCTTTATGTAGATTTTTTTCATTCTTATTGCTTTGCATCTTCTTCTATAATAAATCCTATATAAGATCACATGTGTTTGTATGAGTCCCTTTGGTTTATACAACCAATAAAATTAACACATACTTCCCTAAGTAGCTCTATAAATCCCAACAAACATAAAGACAGTAGACACATTAGAGTAAAATTACTAAAAACTTAAAACAGAGTAGGCAAAGTAAGATTTTCAACACCCAGGATCTGGGAAGTAACACACAGGTATATTTTATGCTATGTCTTCCAAATTTTTCCTAACAACTCTTCCACATAGGTTTCAATAGGAAAATGAATATCAAAGCAGTATCTTTTCCTTTACCACACTGATCAAAGAAATTTTACTGCAGATTTCCCCTTTCTGGAACCTGACTGCTTTACTCTTCAATGCCAAACACACACATTTCTGTTTTTTATTCATCTGAGGTCAAGTCCAGTTTGGGTAGGTAGAAAATATTCAACCTCCCATTTCTTTTCCCCAATACAGTGTCTGAATATAGGAGGGAAATTACAAAATCCACAGGGCTACAAGTCTGTTGGAAAAGAAACCTTCAGATGGGCTTTAGTGTCAGCTTTCCTGCCCAGACTCTGCTGTCAAACTTGGGCAGACACTCCCTCTGCTGGTGACCATAGACAGACAACTGGCCACAGACTACTGAAGGATTCAAGCCTGCAACTGAACACTTACCTTGGGTCTCAAAAAGAAGAGATACTTACCAGAGTATATGTCTAAAGAACATACTAGGAGGGAATATAAGACTAAAAGCTTTCTGTGATTATTCCTTTATCAGCTTTAACCTTTTAAATAAAATAACATGTTCAAGATCAAAACAAATGCAGATTGTGTGACTCTTTTAGACAGTCACAGTTTTATGGCTGATTTCACTATGATTATTAAATGCAATAAGTACAAATGCCTGGACTTGGGAAAGATTGATTTGTGTATTGTGGTTATGTTTTTTTTCTCTTTCCAGACATATAAGTGATATGTCTGATTCATTAACTTCAAAATTCCACTTAAACATTTGCAAATTGATTAAGAAACTATTTTTGCATACTGTAGTTTTAATGAGATAATGTTTTTTATTCTCAGTCTTATATATTAAGTGTATTGAAACAATACCCATAGATAGACCAGTTGCAAGCAAGACAAATCTCTCTAAGACACTGGATCCCAAATCTGGTAAACAGGAAAAATCACTGGATATTTTCAAAACAAGACATCAAAACTTGACATTCTGATGCTATCGGTCTGGAATAATCTCTACAGATTACCATTTTCCAAATTCTCTCCAGATAGTACAAATGTACAACTATGTTTAACAGCACACACTCTATGGGAGTCATATTTTTTCACAATGACCTTGAAGTATTAGGCCAAGAAAAGAATAACACCATTTTATTTAATGTTTTAATTCACACTGGTTTCACTCAGCTAAGTCTGTTTCTCTGCATGCTGGCACTTTGCTCGATCTTAACATGTAAAATGATCAATAAAAAAAAATTAAATGAACTCTTCCTCGAAGGCTCCCCCCCCCATTGTCATGGACAATGTATGTGACAGAACAAACCAGCTTCAGGCAATCCGAAAATAATCTGTTATGCTTTGTGTTCAGAAAAGGTGGTGAGCCTGAGCCTTTTAAAATATGTTATGAAATAAATTATACACATTTTGCTGGTAGGAACTTTAAAATACCAATTTTTACAGAAATGAAACACACGAGAAAATTGCTTGCTATGCCCCAGTTACCTGTCTTATAAAAAATCACCAACGCTTCTCACCACTGTGACTTTTCACCTGCCTTCCTCCCCTGCATGCTTTCACATCCTTTGTCCTTTAAGATCTGATTGAAATGTCACAATCTCTATATAGCTTTTCATATTCTTATAAACAGAGTGACTCTGTCTGCCACCGTGTTTCTTCATTCACCTGTGCTTTCTCTGTTATTATTTAACCCTTCTTGGGTAGAGAACTGTTGCTTTATCCAGTTGCTGAGGTAATCTGCACTTTGATAGAAACCTCCATGTTTTGTGACTCTTCATAAAGAGTGCGTAACTGACTCTTGAATAAATGCTACTTTCTACACCATGACAATTCAGCTATGCTTTCCTCTGGGACTTCTGAAATAATTTAGTAAGACTATATGAAATATATCAGATTCTCTTAGCAGGTTTTCCTTTGCAAAGTGAGAAAATAGCATGAGAATACAAGACTTGAAAAAAAACACTGTGGCATGCTAAAAGAAATCACCCGTGTTGAACTGTTTTGGTCTTACCAAAATGATCATTTCATGACCTTAAAACAGTATACAAAATATACTTGAGTATTTTCTAGATTTTTTTCATTTTTTGAGACTAATATTTGTTAAGTCTTGCTTTATAAATATTTTCAAGTTAATAAGCCCAGGGACTATGCCAAAGTATTGATCAGAATTTGACAGGGGACATTGAACAAGGTCTTTTGAAGATTTTCTCATCCAGAAAACTGGCAAAAAAAATTTTCACATCAACTCTATTTAAAATTCCAGATATAAAGCAATGGTTACAGCAACCAAACCATTGAGCAGTTACTCAAGAAATAAAAAAGCTGAAACTCAGGAAGAACTCTGAGTTTTGTGGTTATTTGTCCTATTTGGATCCCTCATTCTCTAGTTCTAAAGAAGCCTTGAAAGTCAACCTTCTGGCAGCCTCCTTGTGATACAAATTGAAGTTGGACTTCATTCAATGCCTCTTTCCCAGAGAACTGTCATTATTTGACTTGTCTAATCATTCTCTACAAGATGCCAGAGCATCTTTATTTGACTTGGCTCAGAACTCACTTGGTATGAAAACTCTTTCCTCTAGATGCATTTGTAGCAAACAATTTTGTTAATTATCTAACTTCATAGCTGTTTGAGGTGGTAGATAACTGTTGGGACCAAAAAAAAAACTAATCTAAAATTTTCAAAGGAAAAACTGAGAAAGGAGATGTCTTTTGTGGCTTTGAAAATCACAGCTCTGACAATTCCTGGTACTCTATTGGGCCACATGATTGTTCAAAGATCTGAGCAGAGGAAAGAAAGATATGAGGACAGGGTCCTTTCTGGGTGATTTTCACGTGAGTAAAAACAGAATGTAGAGGCTAGGACAGCATTGTCAACAACATGACTGAGTACTTAAGGCATGTCCCATTAAGCACACGAATTCACCTGGCAAAAATAGATGTATGGGTTCCAGGTGTTTAAGATCTCTTCCCAATCATTACTAACCACTGGAAAAGCAAAGCAGATTTCAGTGGTTTTACATGAGAAAGAATACAGGTGGAAGAGAATTAATTCAGCAAAGTCAGTAAAACAGACAAGCCACAAAAAGCAAGAACAATAAGCCCTGGTGACAAAGGATTTAATATCTAAAGCTGCCAGATAGTATTTTGATAGTATTTTTGGTGCTCAATTTTCAACAGCAAAAAATATGGCAAATACTAGGATGGAAACAGGACAATCCATACTTTGAAAATCAACTGTCCCAATAGAAGCCAAGACAATGGAGCTATTAGACAAAGATGAAAAGATATACTCAAAGATTAAAAAGAAATCATCTTTAAAAAACTGAAGGTAAGTATGAAAATGATAACTGACCATATAAAAAATCAACAAAGAAATAGAAATTGTTTAAGGAATCAAATAAAATCTTGTGTTTAAAAGTATAATACAAGCCGGGCGCTGGTGGCTCACGCCTGTAATCCTAGCTACTCAGGAGGCTGAGATCTGAGGATCGCGGTTCAAAGCCAGCCCAGGCAGGAGAGAC
>NW_012267408.1:1936371-1989354 GCF_000151885.1 Dipodomys ordii
CTGAGATCTGAGGATCGCGGTTCAAAGCCAGCCCAGGCAGGAGAGACCGTGGGACTCCTATCTCCAATAAACCACCAGAAAACGGGAAGTGGCGCTGTAGCTCAAGTGGTAGAGCGCTTGCCTTGAGCTGAAGAGCTGAGGGACAGCGCCCAGGCCCAGAGTTCAAGCCCCACAACCGACAAAAAAAATAAAATAAAATAAAAAAATAAAAGTATAATACATACAATGAAAAGTTCAGTAGGGTTGCTCAATAGCAAATGATAGCGTTTACTGGAAAATTCAGCAAATCTGAATAGAGAGAGATCAACTGATACTATCAATCTACAGTACAGGAGGAAGAAAAAAAGTTTTAAATCTGAAAAGAGAGACTCAGAAATTCGCCATCAATACCATCCGCATAAGCAGGGGAATTTCAAGACAGGAAAGAAAGGGCAAAAAGAATATTTGAGGCAATGACCACTAAAAATGCTTTAAGTCAGGGGGCTGGGAAGGTGGCTCAGTGGTGCCTGAGGCCCTGGGTTTGATTCCTCAGCACCACGTAAACAAAAAGAAAAAAAGCCAAAAGTGGCGCTGTGGCTCAAGTGGTAGAGTGCTAGCCTTGAGCTGAAGATCTGAGGGACAGCGCCCAGGCCCAGAGTTCAGGCCCCTTGATGGGACAACCCCCCAAAAAATGTTTTAAGTCAGCCAGGTTCCAGTGGCTCACACCTGAGATCCTAGTTGTTTAGAAGGCTAAGATGTAAAGATCAAGGATCAAAGTCAGCCTGGAAGGAAAGCCTGAGCCAGAAGTAGAGTTGTGACTCTAGAGATAGAGAAAGAGCAACAGCCTTGAGTGAAAAGCCTAAAGGATAGTGTCTAGGCCCTGAGTTCAAGTTCCAGTACTGGCACACACACACACACACACACACACACACACATACACACACAGCTTTTAAGCCTCTGAGAAGTATTCATGTATATTAATATGTATTGGATAAACACAGAGACAAACACTTTAGCACAACATACTTGAACATTTAACAAAGGCAAAAAGAGAATCTTGAAAGAGGGAATAGAAAGGCAACACAAACCACACCCAAAATCTTCAATACAACTAACTTGGGCAAATCAAATTTTGTCAAGAAATTTCATTAAAATAAAAATAGTCTTCGAAGTCCAGTGCCAGTGGCTTATGCCTATAATCATAGCTACTCAGGAAGCTGAGATCTGAGGATTGCAGTTCAAAGCCAGCTCAGGTAGGAAAATCTGTCAGACTCTTATCTCCAATAAACTACTCATAAAAAGCCAGAAGTGACACTGTAGCTCAAGTGGTAGAGCACTAGCCTTGAGCAAAAGAAGTTCAGGGACAACACCTACGCCTAGATAACCTACGCCTTAGGACCAGCAAAAAGAAATGAAATTAGTCTTTGAACTAATTACACGGTGACAACTATCCACGTGCAATAGAATCAAATCAGTCTTCTATCTCATCCACATTATGTATGAGAAGTAATTCTAAGTGAGTAAAAATGTAAACAAAATTTAGTTGAAAATAGAGCTATTAGAAGTCTTGTGATCTTAAGGTACATGGCTTCTTGGATATGACACCAAAGGAAAGCAAATAGATAAATTGTATTTCACCAAAACTAGGATTTTTGTGCTTCAAAGGACACTATCATAAAAGTTAAAATCCACAGAATGGGAGAAAACATTTGCAAACAACATATTTGATGAAAGACTAGTATATAAATTATATGAAGTACTAGTAACATGCAATAATTTAAAAACAACTGTCAGGACACAAAAATTGACAAAGACTCTAAAAAAATTTAAGTGGCTAAAAAGAATATAAATAGAATCTCTGCAATCCATTACTAATGGAAAGTATGAATCAAAACCAGAATAAGTTAACAGTTCAAATACACTAAGATGCCCACAATCAAAAGAGAGAGTAGCAATGTAGACAAAGATTTTGGAAAACTGGAACTTTCACACCCTGCAGGCAAGAATGTTAAATGGTACAGTCACTGTAGAAAACACTTTGTCAGTTCCGCAAGTTAAACAGAGAATGAGTGAGTGTAAGACCCATTAATGCCATTCATAGACAATAAATACAATATAAAAATAAGTATATATAGATATCGAAACAAAAAGATACAAAAAATGATCAGACAAAAGTTTGCACATGAATATTTATAGCAACATGGCTCATCACAGCCAATAAACAAATATATACCCATTTCATACAATGGTATATTACTCAACCATAAAGAGCCACAAAATACTTTCTATATCATAAATGAACCTTGAAAACATTGTGCTAAGTGAATGAAGGCAGAAAGAAAATACAGATGCTATCTGATTCCATTTAAATAAAACATGCCTGATAGGTAAATTCATAGAGACAAAAAGCAGACCAGTGGTCATCATGGTTTGAATAGGTGTGAGGAAGATACGGAGTTTCTTTTAGGATCAATAAAATGTTCTAGTTAGATAGTAGAGATGTTTGCACAGTCATTTAGATATAGCAAAGATCCTAAATTTTACACTTTTAAGTGGGTGAAATATTCTTTGTCCATTTTTCAGGCATGATTCCAAGCATGTAAATTTTTACTGGAGTAATTAATTGTGGTATGAGGTATCTGGTTTGGTTTTGTTAGTGCTAGTACCAGGACTGAACTTAAAGCCTCACACTCTCACTTTGCTTTTTATGCTCATACATTGTACTCTACCACTTGTGCCATGCCGCTAGCACACTTTTGGAGATGGTGTCTCAAGAACTGCTGCTTGAGCTAGCTTTGACCTATGGCCCTCAGATCTCCCTCAGTCACTGGAGTAACTGCAATTGTAGGCATGAGTTCCAAATGCCCAGCTGTCTGAGATTTACTTGGATTTGCTGTGCCCTCATTCTGGCCTTGAAGATATGTGTGTCCTTCTTCCAAACATTCCTCAGAGGGTTTCCAGAGCCATTCAGGAAGACATGTGTGTCATTTTCCATAGGCTTTAGAAGAGAAATCAAGGGAGGCTGAAGTGGTTTTTGTCACAACTCAGCCTGTACATCCCCTAAAGTCTCTCATTGGAAATGGAAAATAGAATCTCCTCTTTTCATCATATAAAGGCAGAGGGAATGAAGAGGAAATCCATCTCCCTAACTTCTGGGCTTCTTTGCTGAAGACTGGGACTCTACCACTTGAGCCACAGCTCCACTTGTAGCTTTTTCTGTGATTCATTAGAAATAAGGGTTTCAAGGAGGGACATACAAAGCAACAAAGAAATATTTAAATAGGGATACAGGTGGACCCATTGCAACAATGAGATGTACAAGATGTTATGTGGAAAAACGAACTTTACAACTTTGCCAGGGGAGGAGGAAGGGGAGAGGGTGAGGGGGAAGTGTGGGTGGGTGGGAGATGGAAAGGGATGGGAAGAGGAGCAAAGGAGGAGGCAACAATGCTTGATAAGAAATGTACTCATTACTTTGCTCATGTAATTGTAATCCCTCTGTACGGTATTTTCACAATTTAAAAAAAATAAGAGTTTCAGGGATTGTCCTGCCCAAGCTGGCTCCGAACCACAATCCACAGATCTCAACCTCCTGAGTAGCTAGGATTATAGACATGAGACACTGGTGCCCGGCTCTAGTGAAAATCTTGAATTATGATAACTCTTCACTTAACTTTTCTGCAAGATAACATTTCTGCAAAAAGTTGAAGAGAAGCTAGGACTTTCCCTCATTACTGTGTAAGATGGAAAGAGATGGGACCAATCACTGTACAGCAAAACTGAATCTTCTGCTTCTTCACATGACTTGTTATTGCTATCATGGCTTGGTCATTCATGATGTTTAGACAGGTTTGAAGACACTCCCAGAGAGCATGGGAAAGGTAGCTACTGATGAACCACTGTGTATATGGAGATCCATGGGGAAGGGCAGCTTCCAGCCAGGACCACAGCAGCCATTGTTGAGAGAGGGTGACAATGAATCCAATGCCCAGCCACACCAGACAACCAGAATTTTCTGTTGTATGTTATTTTCTATATTGAATCTCTTGTGTAAGTTTTTCATGACCTAAAGAGAAAATCTTTATTTAACATTAAGCCATGGTCTGCTCAGCTTTTCAGAGGGAGATTTGGAAAGCATGATGCTCATCTTCTCCATAACCGAGAAAGAGGAAATGAGCATGTTTTTCCACAAGCTGCTTCCACTTCCAGACCAGAGAGAAATGTTCAGGAGGGAGGAGGAACAGTAGCAGAATTCCCCTTGCCAGTGAAGAGATTCAGCCTCCAGTAGAGGCATAGCAAATTCAGAGCACCATTTTACTAAAGAAGCCAGTGAGTTTCCCTATAGGACTTCAGACGATGGAAATTCAAAAATCTTTACATAAATGCTAATCTCAGAAATTGAAAAATGTTCTCTTGGGAAAAAATTTTTTATAACACTCTTGATTTCTTCCTTCCCACCCCCACACATATGCTTAAACAAATACCATATTTAAATTCTGATCCTGTTGCTAATATTGTAATTAAATCTAAATTACATGACATCTCAATCCACCACCATCACAATGTAGCACATTGAGCTTCGCTTTCTTCATGGCACTAATCAATATCTGGTTGTAGCTTTCATCCTGATTTATCCCACCCCCTACCCCTCTTTAGAATGTAGGCGCACTCAGGCAGATCTTTTTCTTTCTCCTTCATTGGTGTGTCTGCTGCTTCAAGTACACAGTAGGTACTCAATAAACAAGTTATAGAGTAAACAAACAAATGAGTGCTTCTTTGTTCTAGAATTTTCAGAGTGACATTGATGTGACAGTCATGGAGGGCCTGGTAGAAGGGTATTGAACATTATGAGGCTTGTCATCTCTATTTCTGCCCTGTTATTACAGTCATTGTTAAAGAGTGCATCTACAGCACTCTCATCTTCTGGCCAACAATGACCCATATCAGAGGCTACCCTATGTGACTGAAGTACATTCTATAAAAACCCCTTTGGCCCTCCCAAGGAAGAAACATGGAGATTTTTCTGACTTTATAACATTCCTATGTTATGTCAGAGAACCTAGGAATGCTGTCATAGGAATTAAAACTGTGAGGTCCAAGTTTTGACCTATATATGACCTGTATAGGTTAGGATTAATTTTAAACTTCAGATATGCAATAAGATAATATAGGATGAATGATAATGAATATGGTTAAGCTAGTTTCTTTGTATGTATAAAAACAGAATGATGAAAGATACTAAAATGATTTAAGAAGGGAGAATAGAATACAGGAGAGAGATGGGAGGTGAAGATTTTCACACATTGTATACATGTGTGGGAATGTCACAGTAAAACCTCCCTACTATAATTAATATATGATAATGAAAAATTATGATACCTAACTAATTTAATTTCATGGCTGTGAAAATTAAGATTTACCTACCACATTTTGCCCAGTAAAGGGATTCAGCATTATGTTATCCCCCAAATTGCTTCTAGACCAAAGACTATGGAAAATACAGCAAAAACAGCTTGGAAAAAGACTCTTCAATTCTGTTTAAATGGTAACATGAACATCTATCCACTATATAAATGACAACAATGAATTATTTTAATATGCCCTATATCAAGATGTGTCCTCCATAATGAATAGTTCGAGACTGAAATATATCATTTCATGTCATAATAGTCAAATGTTCTCTTCATAAGGGAAATGCTAATTACTGCCCCAAATGTTATTCGAATGAGGAGGAAGCAAGGGTGGATGGAGAAAGTCACAGAGCAAAAGAATTTAAGCTGCTGCTAGGATCCTCTGCTGTAGATGAAACAGTGACACAGAAATCCACAGAAACACATTAGATGGAAATTCAGACGTGAGAATGCTATGAGGAAAGATGAAAGTACTCACCTTCCACAATCACAGCACTAACCATCTGCTGCACTTTAGAAGGTGCCCTTTAGGACTTTCCTCGCTCCAAATCAAATGAACACCCGCATGGAAAATAGAAAAGACTGTGACAGCTGAGGAATCCAGTCGGTATCATCTGTTGTCAAAGAAGTGATTTGAAAGGTAATCAGACATGAAGCCAAGCGGATGGAAAAGCTGTGATATTATGGATTTAATTTGATTGCAATTTATTGTACATTATCAAGAAGATAAAGTGTTGGTCTTACAATATGTCATACAGTAACAGCAATGTAGTGTGAAAGATTAAAACATCTGTGTGTGTGAGAGAGAGAGAATGAGAGAAAGGGAGAGAGAGAAGAGAGGACAAGAAGACAAGGATTGTATGGGCAAGAAAACTCTTTCAGTTGAATTCTCTATATCCAAATGTAAAATTAGATGCCCTGAGCTGTACGATTAGTTCATTGCCACAAGAAGAAATGATAAAAAGCTCTCTCCAACACAACATGAAGAAACAACATATTTCTCCTCATCTCCTCTTAACATTTACCTTACATGTTTCTTTTGAGGAATTCAAGATATATTTAGCGATGCTTAGAAACTTACATAATTAGCAAAAGATCTTGCACTTTTGTTTTTAGTGTCTGACTGCACAGTCAGGCTTCCTTTCTTAAAATAAGTATTATTGTTTTATATTCCTGTTACAAAAATAATCCATGTGTTTTAGTCTGCTCCAGCTGCCATAAAAATGAAAACCCCAAATGGGATGGATTAAACAACAGAAATTTGTCTTCTCACAGTCTATAGACTATAAAGTTCAAAATTAAGATCCTAGCAGGGCTGGATTTTTTTTTATTATAAAGGTGATAAACAGAGGGGTTACAGTTACATAAGTCAGGTAATGAATACATTTCTTTTGAACAGTGTCACCTCTTCCCTCATTTTCTCCCAGATTTTCCCTCCTAACCCCTCTCCTCATTGTCAACATAATGTCTCATATCACTGCTGCATTTGCTTACCCTTTGTCTCACTGTTTCTATATTCCCCCTTACCTTCACCAAAACAAATAAACTTCCATACAAGACAATAGATTCACAAATCAAAAATAGCCACAAAAGAGACACAAAAGAAAAATGACCCCAAAAAATCCCTCATTTCCATTTCTTGGAGTTCATTGAAGTAACATTTTATACAATAGCTTTTGAGACTTTGTGATCCTCCCCTAAGAATGTGCTCCCTTTGGTCTCACTGCGTGAGTCCCATATAAGTCCCATATAATTTATCATGTCCCCACGTATTATTTTGTCCTTTACCATCCAGTGTGTTTACCTGTAGATTCATAGGCACAATCTAGTAACAACAAATGAGGGAAAACATGGAACCTCTGTTTCGTTGGGTCTGACTTACTCTGCTTAATATCATTTTTCCCACATCTTTTCAATTTCCTTATGAATGGTGCAATATCATTCTTTCTGATTGAAGCATAGAATTCCATTATGTATATATACATTCTCTGGATTCATTGGTCCACTGAGGGGCGTCTGGGTTGATTCCTTACCTGGGCTTTGGTGAACAATGCTGCAATGAACATGGTTGATTGGGAATTTCAAGGTTGGATTTCTGACTTCTTCCTCACTTCAAAGAGTCACCTTCTCATTGTGTCCTTACATGACAGAGAAAGGGAATGAGCCCCTCCTGCCAGAGCATCAGTCTTCTTGGATGAAGGCTTCACCCTATGACTCCATTTTACCTGAATTATTTCCTTAGAGTTTCAACTCCAAATATTACAACTCCAACATTGTAAGTTAACATTTTACCATATAAAGTTAGGGGAAAGCAAACACAAAATTTCACCTGTAAGACCATGTTCTTTATAGAAACATCGAGAAAGCATCAATAATCTGAATGACAAAAACTAGCTATAATCTCAGCAGTTACCCATGAGTAGCATCAATAATATGAAACATTTATTTGGGGGTTTCTTTAGCCTATGCACAAATAAAAAATGCTTTAACATTCTTAAAGTTAAGGTGCTGATTTCCAAATGCTTATTTCATTTAGTAATATTTAGAACTTTATAACATGGGAAGTAGAAAAGATTAATTATTTTTTTAAAGTCTACCAGTGTGAGAAAACTATCATTGATCACCAACATTTGAGTGTACCATGCATCATCAAGCTGAAATCATAAGGGCTCTTGTAAAAATTTACCAGTAACTGAAATTTCTTTCCTTATTAGCTGCCAACCTCCTCAAGGGCATCTTCTTTCCTTGTTGGTTTTCAGCCTCTCATTGTAACAAAAGGGGGAAAAGCTTTATTCCCACTGACACTGATCATTCTAACTTTTTTACAATAGGGTAAAATAACTTAATGTGGGAAAATATATTATTCATTGCTATCCAGAAAAGAAGAATCAGAAGGAAGGAAATCTCCCTCTTTTCTCCTCTCTCTCTCTCTCAGTCTCTCTCTCTCTCTCTCTCTCTCTGTATTTCTCTCTCTTTTCTCTTTAGTTCTTCTTTAAAAGGTTTCTACTTGGTTAAATCAAATCTTCCTAAGATATGCCTCCCTTTTTATTAACTCAGAATCAACTGATTAGAGACTTTAATTTCTAGGCAAAATCCATTCAGAGCTGTACCCAGATTAATCTTTAATTAACAACAAGAAAAATGTGTTTTCTCAAAATATATATTAAAAAATTAACTCAAAATAACTCACAGATCTAAAAGTGAAAATAGGAAGCTATACAATATTTTAAAGACACAAGGAAAAAATCTTTTTTGGCTGAAACTTAGGCAATGAGTTTCTACATAACCCATACAGCAAAATCCAAAGAAGTCAAAATGAAATATTTTTGCTACAAAATAAAAGCTAGGTACAGTAGTGCCTTATTTCAAAGATATAGGAAGATGGCAGTTTGAAGCCAGTCTGAACAAAATGTTAGCAAGACCTTATCTCATATAGCAATCTGGGTTCTGTGATGCAAACGTGTGATCCCAGCTACTTGGTAAGAGAGGTAGAAGATTGTGATCCAAGAAAATATTCATGAGTCACACATATTTTTCTTATATTTTGCAATATTGATTGACTAACAACTTTTTAAATCTTTAAGTTTTAGTGCCTTTTTACTTAAAAAATTATTGTATTAGTTTTGCTGCTCTTGCACTGTACTATAAGCAGGAAAGGATAACCAGGCCACACCTTCAATAGTTTTCTTAGAACTTTACTGAAGTCCCTAAGTTCATCATTTACAAGTTCTATGTCATAAAACATGATAACATAATTATTTGCTACTTCTGAGCAAAATCACTTAATGTAACACGTCAAGTAAAACACAGATCTCTACACAAATTTTTCAGCCCTATTCAAAATTGCCAAAAACCGGGCACAAGCTATATGTCCTTCCATGAATGGATCAGCACACTTTGAGCCACCCACACCATGGAATACTGCTCATCAATAAAATGAACGTGGATGTTGATAAATACAGCAACTTCAAGGAATCCCAATAACATTAAAGAAAGCAGTCTTATATGAGTCCACTTATGTGACCATCTTTAAAAAAAACTGTCTTGGTTGCTAGTAGGATAAAAAAACACAAAGGTATGCCAGGAGGAAGGTTTCTGTTGTTGTTTTCATGGATGATACAACCATTCTGTATCTTGGATGTAGTGGTGATTACAGAACTCCATCTACATGTAACATTTCATAGAACATTACACATAAAGAAAGTCAATTTTGGGACTTGGAAGGTGGCTCAGTGGTAGAGCGCTTGCCTTGCATGCCTGAGGCCCTGGGTTCGATTCCCCAGCACCACATAAGCAAAAAGAAAAAAAGGCAGAAGTGGCGTTATGACTCAAGTGGTAGAGCGCTAGCCTTGAGCTGAAGAGCTGAGGGACAGCGCCCAGGCCCAGAGTTCAGGACCCACAACCAGACCCCCCCCCAAAAAAAAGAAAAAGAAAGTCAATTTTACTGGATAGTAATTTTTAAATTAAAATAAAACTGCCAAAGTCTTCAAAAGAACTTAATCTCTCTTGGCCAAAAGTTCTAACCCTACTGTAAAGAAACTGTACTATACAACATAAAATCGCCCTAAACTCTCACCATAAGTATTTATTGCAGACAAACACCTGTGAGACTCAGATTCACTCAACCTCTGACAGATTCCACCTTGCTGCACTGTAACCTTTCAAAGTTATAACAAACATTAATATCACAGTCATATGCCCGAGAAAGTACAAGCTGCACATCCGAGCATCCCTAGACATTCCTCTGCTTGATATGCAATAAGGCAGGCAGGTGTATTGAAAGCAAAATAAAAAATAAAATTTTAAAAAAAACCTTTGCTTAAAGGGACCATTTGAAATGCACTTAAACACAAACCCTGCTCTTAAGCTCCAGGCCAAACATCCCCACTTTTGTTTCTGAATAGAAACACTGTTTCAAGTCTTATAACCTGAATATCTGTTTCCTATGGATATCAAACCCAAAGGCCACTAAAAGAATCAGAATTAAGGCAGGTGGAGGGAGAACAATGGAAGGGATGGCATTGATCAAGATGCATTGCACTCATAAACTGACATGTTGACTTGAAACACATTTTTTTTTGGGGGGGGAGGGTCCGGTCGTGGGGCCTGAACTCTGGGCCCGGCGCTGTCCCTCAGCTCTTTAGCTCAAGGTTAGCACACTACCACTTGAGCCACAGGGCCACTTCCGTTTTTTTTTTTCTTTTTGCTTATGTGGTGCTGAGGCATAGAACCAAGGGCATCAGGCATGCAAGGCAAGCACTCTACCACTGAGCCATCTTCCCAGCCCCTTGAAAGACATTTTTTAGAACTACTCAAAGACAATAAGAATGTTTTAAAAAGAATCTGAAGAAGGAATCAAGAGCTGACACAAGAGTGAGTTTTAAACAGGTTCTTCAGTGATTTTGAAACCAAAACATTTGCTTTGGATAGAGGATTAACACCCAGTTTGTTTTGGCTTTGTACTGCCTACAATTTTCCTTTATTTTAGACCAAGAAAAGCAGGTGATGTTTCTTTTGTTGCTTTCTTGCTCATCTTTGACCCTTAAACACTCTAAACTCCCTAATTCACCTGTCCCAGACAAACTTTTGTAACTATTGGATTTGTTGTGCAGCTTTAAATTTCTCTAGCTAGACTTAAAATCCAAATGATACTACACTTCATTACCAAACTAATAATCACACTCAGCATAGGAATATTATTAACCCTAACTTATCTTAATTGAATCTTAGGCTCCTACAATTAACTACTGATATCTCCCAGAGTCACAAGGAAACAAAGAAACCTCAGGGATAAGAATAGTTACACTCTAGTTATTTTCTGGAAGCCATTTAAGAATCAATACATGATCTATTTAATTTCACGCAACATGTTTGTCCTCCACAAAGAAACCAACTAAATCTAAAGAATAAATGGTATTGATCTGCTGTCATAAACAATGTGTTTATGTACACCCCAATGTAAATCCTCAGAATATCTATCTTCAATAATCAGCTCTCCTTCTTATACTTAATACACACAGTTCAAACCACATCACCAATCTATTTCTGTTGCTTCTCTTTCATTAAAATCCTAGCTTATTAATTCAGTAACAGAGTTGTGAGAATTGGGGTTTCATCAGATTATAAAAGGATTTCTGCTATGAAATTTTGTGATCTAAGGTGCCATGGGGATTGTCATTCCGATAGAAAATGAAATGGCTCAGGTGCTCAAGGTCTGGTACACAAGCATAAACTTACTGACTATACCAATGCACACCACATGCATTATGTGTGAACATAAATATGACTTCCTCCATTCGTATGTAACAAGTTTCATTTAATCACTCTCTAATATGAAATTTCAGACTTTCACTATCATATCATGGGGAATTATTTAACAATTATATATTTTCCATGATTATTTCCTTTAAAAATTTAAAGTATTCTTGATACATAAGCAAACAAATGTTATGAATTTAAAAGAAATTTCCAATTCTTTTTCTACCCATTTACCTTAGGACCAAAGACATATGAGGACCTGGCAAAACTTTTTATCAAAAATTGATAAAAAGCAATAATGACTCATTTTTCTTTCATTTGTATTTAATCTACAATTCCTGTTCTGTGTGTGTGTGTGTGTATGTGTGTGAGCACGTGTGTGTGCACGCATGCACATACACATGTGCTGGTCCTGATATTTGAACTCAGGGCAGGGGCACAGTCCTTGAGCTTTTTTGCTCAAAGCTGAGTCTCTATCATTTGAGTCATAGCTCTATCTCTGGCTTTTTTGCTGGTTAACTGGGGATAAGCATCTCATGGACTTTCTAGTTGGTGGCTTCAAACTGTGATCCTGAGAGCTCAGCAGAATAGCTAGGAATTATAAGCATGAACAGCCAGCACCCAGTTTAATCTATAATTCTTTAGTTTGATTTTTTTTTAATTTGGTCAGTTATGGGGCTTGAACTCTGGGCCTGGGTGCTGGCCCTCAGCTGTTCATCTCAAGGTGAGTACTCTACCACTTGAGCCACAGTGCCACTTCCGGTTTTCTGGTGGTTAATTGGAGATAAGCATCTCACAAACTTTCCTGCCTGGGCTGGCTTTGAACCTCAATCTTCATATCTCAACCTCCGGAGGAGCTAGGATTATAGGCGTGAGCCACCAACAACCAGCTCAAATTAACCTAGAATTTTTCCCTTGGCTCCTGAGTTATGGGAATACAGTAATGCACCATGCACTAAGATACTATTAAAGTTTTCTTATATAAATTTTGTGTGCTACTAGTCTTTATTTTATTATTTTTAATTTAATTAATTAATTAATTTTTAATTCAATTTTTAAATTTTAGAATAATTTTAGATTTATGTAAAAGTGGCAAATATAAAACAGAGAAGTTCTATCACCTCTTTACCCATTTTCTCTACTGTTCACATCTTATTTTGTTATGGTACATGTTAAAACTAATTACCAAAATGTTATATTAGCAAATTACCAAAATTTTTTCAGATCTCATAAATTTGTCCATCCTGTCCTTTCTCTTTATTTATTTTTTATTCTTTTAACATTTTTGTTGTTGTTGTTGTTTTATTGTGAAAATACCGTACAGAGGGGTTACAATTACATGAGCAAGGTAATGAGTACATTTCTTACAAGCATTGTTGTCTCCTCCTTTGTTTCCCCTTCCCATCCCTTCCCATCCCCCCCACCCCACCCCCATGCCAAAGTTGTAATTATTGTATTTTTATTGTAAAAATTCTGTACAGAGGGGTTTCAGTTACATGAGTAAGGTAATGAGTACATTTCCTATCCAGTATTGTTGCTTCCTCCTCCTTTGTATTCCCCTACCATCCCTTCCCTCCCACCTCCACAACTACCCCACCCCCAACAGGCCAAAGTAGTAAAGATCATCAACATAGTGTTTTGTACATCTCATTGTTACAATGGGTAAACCTGTATCCTTATTTAAGCATTTTGATTTTTCCCTTCCTCTCCCTGAATTAGAGAAGTGTATATACAAGATGCTGGGCACCAACATCAAATACAGTGGACACTGGGGCTATACCATGGGGGAGGAACATACAAAGCAACAACAAAAAAAAATCACGTGGTACATTATAAATACTTTAGAAACAAAAACAAGAAAGAAAAAAGGTATTTGTGTCCCTATCTTGGAATTCATTTCACTTAACATCATCTTATATGGTCATATGTACATAGCTTTTGGCCTTTTCTGCTTGTCCTAGATATATACTAGTTATTGCAAATAAGGGAACCATGAGACCTATGTTTCTTTGGGCCTGGCTTACTTCACTTAATATAATTTTTTCCAAGTCTTTCCATTTCCTAACAAATGGAGCAATGTCATTCTTTCTGATGGAGGCATAGAATTCCATTGTAGAGCTCCCCTATGACTCAGCAATCCCACTTTTGGGGATCACAAACAAGGCCATACTAAGGCTATTAGCACAACTATGTTTACTACAGCATTATTTATCATAGCTAAAAAATGGAACCAACACAGATGCCCCTCAGTAGATGAATGGATCTTTCTCTCTATTTATGATGGGAAATCTTACAGAGTTGGGGAAAAAAACATTATTAAGGAACAACATGAAACTCAGATATTATAGAAGACAGATGTGGCTATAAAAGTACATTTTCCTAAATAGAAAATTCTTATATATATATATATATATTATACAGTGAAAAGTAAATTAAAATTATCAATGCATATTTGCTATTTTTATTCTTCCCATGAAAAAATTGTTAAGGATGAGTATCACTTGATGTGAAGTGGTCAAGGTAAACTTCAGTAAGAAAGCAACATTTAAATAAGAAAAGAAATAAACCTTAATATGTGAGAAGGAAAAAGAGAGCTCACATATGAGGGAAAACTAGGAAGATACAACCATTAGAGCAGAGCATAGACCCATGTGGCTGGAGAGGAGTGAATAGAGAAGAGTCCTCCCAACTGAGATATGATGTGGTTGGAATAGAAAATGCCTTCCACAGACTCATGTGTTAAAGGCTTGGGCCTGAGCTGCTAGTGATATTTTGAATGATGGTAGATGCTTGAGTAGGTAGGGCCTACTGAAGGAGGTGGGTCACTAGGAGTATGCATTTGAAGGCAAAGTTTATCCCCTTTCCCTCTCTGCTTCCTGTCTGCCCTGAAGAAAGCCATTGTGTTCTACTACTGGATACTGTCATGATGCTCAGGTTGACCTCAGGTCCACATGGTGGAACCAGGGAACTGTAGGCTGAAAGCTCTAAAATGTAAGCCTGAATACATCCATGCTCCTTTAAGTTGTTTTTCTTAGGGATTTGTCACAGCAGCAGAAGATATGACTAACACAAGATCTAAGAAGTAATAAGCCATGGTAGAGAAAAAAAATGGAAGGCTACTGTTGGCTACTTTTTCATTTTGATTTGTTTTTTTTTCCTTGATTTTACTGAATATACAGGAAACTAAAATCTAATATTCTGCTGACATAAATCACATGCAAATTATGTCAATAACATTATTAACAATACAGAGACAAATACAAATTAAACTCAAGAAATTTAATTTTCTCTGTTGAAAATAAGGGAAGAGATTTCCCACCCCACCCCCCTTCTTTTTCTAGAGCGTTTACTTGAGGATGCTTGTAATAGGAAAGTACTCTCTCCTCTCTTTGAAGTGTATATAAATCCTTTTGAAAACTAGATAGGCCTTTTGTCAGGTTTATGTCCTGGGCACATCTTTCTCAAGGATGTAGAAACCATCCTTTGAAATATAATCATGAAAAGAGATAGCATCCACATCTCCTAGTTTCTTTAAAAGGCTAAGAACAGAATGGTAGGCACTTTCACCCAACCTGCAAAATTTATTCTTGTCATAAAAATATGGAAATTTTGGTTTGTCCAAACAATAAAGGGAGCACACAATGGTTACCACAATTGCCCGATGGAACAAGGATTAATAAGGTATGAGAAATGATGCTATCCAGGCCTCTTACATGATGAGTTTTTAAATAGAATGAGTTGTGTATATTTGTCTACATGAATGCAAAGAGCGGATTCCATTCTCTTTCCAGTTGCTTAGTGCATTGCCTATGATATGTGTCACATTGTGATTTAATGTTTATTTAGTTAGAGAACTCTTTTCTTCCTGTATTATCTTTGTAGAGGGGCTTCCTGGACAAAAGGAAACTTTTTTCTTAATTTGT
Organism: Dipodomys ordii; assembly: GCF_000151885.1. Taxonomy (NCBI): domain Eukaryota; kingdom Metazoa; phylum Chordata; class Mammalia; order Rodentia; family Heteromyidae; genus Dipodomys; species Dipodomys ordii. Next base: position 1,951,943 of record NW_012267408.1, read on the forward strand.
ATTTCTCCAACACAGTTGTTGCTATATTGTAGACACCATCCTAAATATTTGAGGTATGGTTTATATCACCAATAAGAAAATTAAATCTATAGGAAACATAAAATAGACTAGCAGAATATTACAAAAGAGTAATCACAGGCAAATAAAAATAAGCATAAAAAGATGAAGTCTGTCTTTTTAAGGATAAAAGTGCAAACTAAAACAAAACAGATGTTTTTGTTTTCTCCAATCAGACTGACAAAAGGAAAAGTGATATCATTGTTTGGCCAAAACACAGAAGAACCAAAGTCATATATTATTGAAAGAACTCTGCAATAGAAATCCATCTATACAATAAATTATCATGAACTATTAAAAGTGTAAATATATATGATCGGGATATGAACATATATATATATGCATAAAATTTTTAATGACTTTTCATTTGTTCTTTTCAAGTAAAAAAAATAAAGTTCCCTTTTCCTCCCAAAGCATATGTCTGCTTAGGGGACCATTCATATTTGTTAGAGAAGAAAGAAAGAGTAAAGCAATGCAAACATTTTCAAAATAGAAACATGTAACTGAAAATATGTGGGTATATCAAGCTATTGCCTTGCTATTTCTCAAATTTCGATATCTCCTTCCTTAGCATAAAAGCAATCAAGAAGGGAGAATTGGGGCTGGGAAAGTGGCTCAGTGGTAGAGCGCTTGTCTTGCATGCTCAAAGCCCTGGGTTCGATTCCTCAGTACCACATAAGCAAAAAGAAAAAAGCCGGAAGTGGCACTGTGGCTCAAGTGGTAGAGTGCTAGCCTTGAGCTGAAGAGCTGAGGGACAGCGCCCAGGCCCAGAGTTCAGGTCCCACGACCGGACCAAAAAAAAAAAAAAAAGGGAGAATTTTGTCCACGAAGTTCTTTTCCAATGTAAAGAGATCCAGTTGATCCCTACTAAGACAAAGCACAACTCCAAAGGATGAAAGATATCACAAAAAGAAAGAAAAAAATGGAAAATGTTGGGGCAAAGGAGAATCCTGCGGATATATGTTATTCCAGGCTATAGCTCAGAAAGAGAAAGGTACATTCTATAATTTTGAGCAATGGTGACATCAAGAACTTTTGTCCTCTGCTTAGTGAGACATCCAAAGAAAACATCCCAGGCTACTTCCCAAATCTAGCCAATGTGTAGTCAGAGAAAGTATTACCTAGCAGAGAATTAGCCTTTACAACTTGTAATTATTCCTGGATAATTATGCTTCCTGGAGAAGACATACCATGCTGGGATGGCCTTTCCCCCAAAGGACTCTGGCCCCTGTCTCACACGTGTGCTGACTGATGATCCCAGCGAAATCCACACATGCAAATACTTGTAAATTGTAGGCCTGATACACACAAAGTAAAGACAGGTTAGGAATTTCTCTTTTTTCGCTTTTGGCCATATATATATATATATATATATATATATATATATATGCATTTTTCACATAATCCTATCTTTTTTTTTCTCTTGGGATTCACAAACATTGGACCTATCAAAGTTCTAATAATAAACTAAGGTAAGTCTCAGGCAACTGAACGATTTGCCACGGAGACCACCAAATTAGGACAAGATGGCTTTGTCACAGAGTTGGAGAGGAATCCTCTCAGTGAAATCATGACATAGAAGCTTTAGCCAGTGGAATCTAAAAGTAAATGTGAGTCAGCCAGCACGATTGAATTTTAAACAAGCTAAGAGCAATTGTTGAGCTATATCAACCACAGATTCTAGTCAAGCCAAACACCAGCAGATCAAGTGCCTATCTGATAAGCCACCTAGAAAATTTGCCTCTGACTCCTTAAGTATCTAGAGTTCTAATCTTCAACCCCCCTGTGTGCATGACCTTACACAAGAAATTTAACTCTGAATACCTACTAAAATTCTTACACGTCTGTAAAATGTTTTACTGCAGAATTATTTATAATAACAAGATATTAGGAAGAAATATAATGTTTAAGTAGAGAAAAGCAGAAATCAGTAACAGTATGGAATTACCACACTGCAGATGTCCTATTTAAAAATTGCAAATATCCCAGTGTTAGTGGCTCATGCCTGCAATCCTAACTACTCAGGAGGCCAAGATCTAAGGACTATGATTGAAGATCAGAACGGGCAGGAAAAGCCATGAGATTTTTTTTTATGAGATTTTTTTTTTTAAACCAGGGCTGAGAACCGAACCCACGGCCTTGCACGCGCCAGGCGGGTGCGCTTCCGCTGGGCTAAACCCCCAGCCCCCAAGCCATGAGATTTTTATCTCCCAATTAACCACCAAAAAAAGCCAGAAATTGAGTAATGGCTCAACTGGTAGAGTACTAGCCTTGAGTAAAAATTCTCAGGGAGGAGAAATAAGGAGAAAGCAGTCAGGAATTCAATGTTTATCCTACAAAACTGAGAAAAGTGAGGGTAGATGTGGGTTGGAAGGGATGGGTGGAAATATTGAATGGGGTGGTATCGATCAAGATGCACTCAAACCTGTTGTATTAGACTCCTTTGTACAACTACTTAAATATAGTAATAAAGTTATGAAAGAGAAAAAAGAAAATGAGAAATAAAATGTGATTTGAATAATCAAAAAATATTGTAATGTAAAACTCAAGCTGTATACCATTATATAGAAGGTGACTCATTTTTTAAAAGTTGTGCCTTTTATTGACTTGAATAATCTTGTGTGGTACATAATGCATATGTTTTCTCTCTTTCATGCCACCTATTTAAGTCAGGGCAAAATTACTGTATTGTAATAAGAGGACCCAATTGGTATACTCACTTAAAAGCAGAAGTTTATTTCTCACTTCCATAAAGACGCAGAGTGAGTGAACAGCATTCTACTTATTAATAAGGCTCACAGTGGCTCCTGTCCACTTAAGCATTGTTGCCATCCCACAATGAAGCCTGATGCTTCCAAACCCAAAAATCCACATCTTAAATTTCAGGCCTTGAAATGGAAACTATCCCTTCTGTTATCATCCTACTTACAAGACTTGCATACCCACACATGTCAGTAAATGCTAAGTGGAATCTAACTGAATCAACACGGCCCAGTCTCAAGTCCATATTTGGACTTAAGGCCAGACTGGATTTCAGTGGATAATAAACAATATGAATGTTAAGTGGATATTGAATGATGTCTCTCTAGCTTTTGCTGGCTAATGTAGGATTTTAAAATGTATTATCTAGGGCTGGGAAGGTGGCTCAGTTGTAGAGTGCTTGCCTTGCATGCATGAGGCCCTGGGTTCAATTGTTCAGTACCATATAAGTACCACATAAACTGGAAGTGGCACTGTGGTTCAATGGTAGAGCGCTAGCCTTGAGCTAAAGAGTTCAGGGACAGCGTGCAGGCCCAGCGTTCAGGCCCCATGACCAACAAATAAATTAATTAATTTATCATCTATTCTTTCTTCCATTATATTTCTTATTTTCTCAACAATTCTACAGTCATAATAATTATAATTTTAGCTTTACCTTTGTGCTTCACTGGCTTTGTTTCATATGGGCATGCTTTTTTTTCATGTTCTTATTCATATTCTCTATTTCTATGCATTTGTCAGTTACAAATACTATATTGATTTATATGTTTGGGAACAGCACATAGGTAATTTGCTCTTTTGATTTCTTCCATGTCCAAAAATGTTCTTTCACATGAATAATCTTTGGCAGGTACAATACTTGGGTTACAATGATTCTTGCTGCAAAAATCTAGCCATGCACTTTCATTGTCTTCTAGAATTTAGCTTGCACGGAAAAGTTGGAATGGCAGCCATTACGATTTTCTGCCTAGCTAGAGAAACTTGAGCAAAATTATTAAAAGATATGTCATTTAAATTAATTTTGTACAGTTGCATAATGAGTCTGAAACTTCAGTATTAAGATATGGAAAATTGTGTAATATTTTTGTTTATTTCTCTTGTATTCTTTGAAATACCCTTTATATATGATTTCTTAAATAAGTTCTTCATAACTATTTCTTTCATTCATCTTCACATCATATTTAACTTCTTTCTCTGAATTCTGAAGATCATGTTTTCCTTTCTTCTGTCATATATAATTGCTGTTTGTGTACAGTAATGTATGTGGAGGAAGAAAATATTTTTATATCAATAAAATTCAACACATAGAAAGCTCCACTGTGGTGTTTTTATGTTATACAGCATGGGGCTGTATTATTTCATTCTCTTCTTTATCTCAAAGTGTTTCTTTTTCATAGATACAATACCTTTTTAAGTATTTTCAAAAATACAAAATAAACTTTGTGAAGTTGTCACTAGTTCTACATAGTAAGTTCACTTCATAGGGAGAATTTTTCCCCCTAAAACTTTAAATCCCTTTCTGATGAAGAATTGAGACTTTTTCATATATCTGCTAGTTTTTCTCTATTTGATCATCTTAAAGTGAAGGTGACAGCTGGTATCTGAGTGGGAAGAAAGGACTCATGTCTTTTTTCAAAAAGGAAAGGAGACATTTTTTAAAGATTATCTTAACTTCTTTGTAATTCTTGGTGGTCCATATAAGAGAAAGCAGGCGGCTTGTAGCTGTCTATTTTCTACACATGTCATCTATTTTCACTGTGAAGTCAAAGCAGAACTGTCTATGAGGAAAGCAAAAGGGAGAGATGGACAGAGGTGGCCTGAACTTAGAAACTCTAAACCTGAGACAAAGAGGTTATTTTCAAAGTTTTCCTTGAGTCACAAAATAAGGAACAGCCTTATCCTCCTTTTATTTTAACTGACATGAGTTCTCTCATTACTAGCAAATCATGGGCATGACCATCTGCTAGACTTAGCTCACTCTTATTGGGGACCATCAGGAAAATTCCCAAGGGAGTAACAAGTTCCTCACGGTGCCCTTCAATGGCATGACTTTTTGATTTTATGGACATATCATTGTTCATTGTTTTGCATAACATGATTTTTTATGTTTAACGTAAAACTATTGTTTTGGACAAGGTATGTTACCATTTCTGTGAGACACTGCAGGGATCCATAAAGAACAGTGCATGCAAATCCCACTGCATGTTGTATTTTGATTAGGAAGCTTGTTATCTTTTGATTAGAAGGCTCGAATTCCTTGTGGATTGAGAGGGAAGCAGGAATTTTGTTTAAATCTAATGAGATACAGCCAGGCAGGTATAATAGGTCTTTACTTAAGAGGATATTTGCTGTTAAGCATTGGATGGCTGTGAATAGATTTCAACAGCAGCCAAAATCTCTCTCTCTCTGCATCCTGAGCTAAGGAGCTAAAGATGAGAGCATGGCTTCCAAATTGCTAGACAGAAGCTCAACCCAGCCCACTGAGACTCAGCCACAGGTCTGGACACTTCTCTATTGTCCATTACTGCCTTTCTCCCCAGCACATAAAAACATATATTCCTATGATCAAGAAATAATAGTTAAATAAGTAGTCAAAAAAAACATTTCACCTTTAAACAGAAGATGAATATTGTCCTTATGAAAAACAGGAGTATTTGACAACTGAGACAGACCTTTTCCTCTGCAAAGATGTTAGATGTAGGAAAAGGGGTCATCCTTATTCTTGGCAGCCCCATTACATGCCTCCTTGAATCAAAGTGAGCTGAAAAGCCATGCAAATTCCTACTACTATTAGTTGGCCAGTGGATATTCCACAGTTTCTGGAATGACTGACATTGTGCACCCTGACCACTTTTCTATACCCTCTTGCCTCCACCCAGCATAGCTGTCATTGCATCCCCTAGTGGGGACTGTGTTGCTCACTCCCTTAACAGCCAGCTGGGACCCCTCCACAGTGGCTCACCAGCTACCCTCCTGCCTGCTGCAGTCTGCTATCATTCGCACTGCATCTTATGAGACTCTGGTGTGTGGCAAGTACTCTTCCTTGTTTTGCAATTCATAGAGATTTTTATATCCCTTTGTCTATGTCAGTGGAATTTAGGAAGGGAAAGGAATTAGAGGCATGAGGTCAGTATGCCTTCTTGAAGCAGGATTCAGATCATTTATTTTAGACTCTTGTCCTGCGAGTCCTGACAGCCCATTTACAAGGTGTTAAGTGCAGGTGTTTGGCAGACAGCGTTTGCAGTACGGCCACTGGGCCTGATTTACAGAAGAGAGTATGAAGCTAAGATGAGGAGAAAATAAAAGCTGGTGTTTCACAGAACTGGGAATTAGAAAGCCTGGAGTTCTTGTCTTTGGCACTGTGTCAGACTATAATTCAAGGCCAATGTCTTCATCTCTGCATCTCAACTTCATCATCTATAAACAGAGGAATGCACAGTCCAGTGCCTAACACCATCTGCAGGGATACAGCTGTGGACAGGAGGAGAAGGGTAAGCATGTGAGTTGACATGGACACTTCCGTCCACAATGACATTCAAGATGATAGACACTCACAGAGGCAGTTGTTTGCCAACTGGCACAAAAAACTGATCAAAGATAACTTGCTCCATGACATAAGAGACTGACTTTTCTTTACATTTTTTATTGTGAAAATACCGTACAGAGGGGTTACAATTACATGGGCAAGATAACGAGTACATTTCTTATCAAGCATTGTTGCCTCCTCCTTTGTTTCCCCTTCCCAGCTCTTCCCATACCCCCCTGCCCCCCCAACCGACCCTCCCCCCTAAAGTTGTAAAGTTCGCTTTTTGACATAACAACTTGTACATCTCATTGTTGCAATGGGTCCACCTGTATCCCTATTTAAACGATTTGTTTTTTCCCTTCTCCTCCACAAATTATACCAACATCAAATACAGTGAAAGCAAGGGAGGGACATACAAAACAACAAGAAATCATCTTATAAATATGTTAGAAACAATTGCATGAAAGGAAAAAAAACATTTGAATACTTATCTTGGGGTTCATTTCCCTAACATCAACTTATTTCAACATGATTCATATCTCTGTATGATGAACACAACATATTTTTATTTAGTGGTATATTGGTTTTCCATCTTCCTCCTCCTTCCCTAAAAATACCATTAACAACCTCCAACTGTATGGAAAGGCATCTATGTACTTGACCACATACTTTAAACCCAAATCAACATTAAAGGAGAAAGATGATTCTTTTGGTTGTTAGAAAGCAAAACATCAAGCACTTATTTTAGAGAGTCAGTTCCCAATACATTAGCACCTGGGTAAGTTATTAGGCTCAACTGGAAATTGAACTTACATTTCTTCCTTGACAACATATTAGACCCAAGTCACTCAGTGTTACATTATTATTTACCATTTTCCTGCCATCCTCCTTCATGTATATTTATGTGAAGTCCAAAAATATCCAGAAGCACTTATTTCAGATGATTATCTATGTCTTACTGAAATACTAATCAGGAAATGAATAACATACTCAAATCCTATTGTGTAAAATAAACAATGTCTGTCCAAATACAGAAAAAAAAATCTTTGATTTAAATGTTCTTCAAAGAACATGCAGATCTGATGAAACAGAAAACTGAGAGAGGGGGGTTGAGTTGAGAGGCATGAAAAAGAATAATGAAAGGGGTGATTCAATCAAGACATGTTTATAAATTGATTCGTTGAATGGTAACCCCTTTGTACAACTACTTAAAGATAATAAAAATACATTTTTTCAAAAAAGAATTTTTCAATTTTTGCAGCAATAAGATCATTGGCTGCTTACTCCAACAGTTGAAAGCAATGAAGTGTGAAAAATGGGTCCTGTACAGAATCTACTAACCACAAGACAGAGATCAGTAGTAGAGTGCTAATTTAGAAACATGTTTTCCCATGTTTTCAACTATAAGGAATATGGTTAAATAAAGAGATTCTCAGATCCTTTCCTCTGTACATAAATTCCAGCTTCAAAATGATATGACAAAATTCAAAAGATGATACAGACATTCTAAAACATTTTTAGTACTGCTGACAAGAGCCTTAGTAACATGATAATAAACTCACCTTAAAAGAAGAATTGTAGACTTTTATATTTTACAAAAGTTTAACCAACTGAAAATTTTGAACCTTCAGAGCAATCCTCTGTGTCCATTGAAGGCTACCTTTTCTTAAACTTAGAAATCTTTTCTCTGACAGTTGCTTAGAAGATCCTTTTAAATGACACAAAATTATCCCCTTTATCCTTTGCTTCAGATATTGGCAAATGACCATATTTGACTCTTTATTACAAAAACAGCAATAAGAATTTCTTTTTTGGGGGGGGTTCTACTCGTGGGGCCTGAACTCTGGGCCTGGGTGCTGTCCCTCTGCTCTTCAGCTCAAGGCTAGCGCTCTACCACATGAGCCACAGTTCCGGGCTTTTTTTAATTGAACCCAGGGCCACATGCATGCAAGGCAAGCACTCTACAACTGAGCCACCTTCCCAGCCCTAAAACAGCAATAAGAATTTCTGTATTAGGGTTTTAGCATCAAGCCACCTACTCAAGTTCTACACGGCTTACCTACTCTATTCACTCCTTTCCCTCTGGCTCTCCTGAGACTACAACTTAGAATTGTTTCTTTTTATCTGGATTTAAGTTAAAAGATGTTATTTTTATGTAAAGATAGTATGTGAATTCAGAGTCCTGTTTTTTTTTTTATTGTGAAAATACTGTACAGAGGGGTTACAATTACATGGACAAGGTAATGAGTAAATTTCTTATCAAGCATTGTTGCCTCCTCCTTTGTTTCCCCTTCCCATCCCTTCCCACCTCCCCCAACCCTCACCCACCCCACCCAGCCAAAGTTGTAAAGTTCAACTTGTACATCTCATTGTTGCAATGGGTTCACCTGTATCCCTATTTAAATGGTTTGAGAAATATGGAACGCTTTACAAATTTGCGTGTCAGCCTTGTGCAGGGTCCATGCTAATCTTCTCTGTATCTTTCCAATTTTAGTATATGTGCTGCCAAAGCAAACACCAGAGTCCTGTTTGTCCACACAAATCTGAAGCAATGATCTTAACTAAGGTATATGTTTACTCAGCAATTTAGCTGAACAGTACGCAACATCCTTCAAGATGCTATTTTAATAATAGTGATTTATATTCATCAGGAATTAGGTCACAAGTGATCACTGTGTGTGTGTGTGTGTGTGTGTGTGTGTGCTGGTCCTGAGACTTGAACTCAGGGCGTAGGTGCTATCTCTGAGCTTTGATGCTCAAAGTTAGTGTTCTACCACTTGTGCCATAGCTTCACTTCCAGCTTTTTGGTGATCAATTGGAGATAAGAGTCTCACTGACTTTCCTGCCCAAACTAGCTGTGAACTGTACCACAAATTTGTTCACTCAAATAATAAAGAAGTGAGGAAGAGAGAGGGAGTAATAATAGCCCCATCTTTCATTTTCTGGCTGCATTCATCCTCTTCAGGTGCTAAAACAACATGGCATATAGTAGGTGGTTTCAACAGCAGAAAGCTATTTCACTTAGCTCTGGTGCCTGGCAGCATTAAGGAGAGCTTACTTATAGACTTATAGACAATTACTGTTGCACTGTACACTTACATGGCCTTTCCTTTTTGCATGCTCACAGATGACTCTGTCTCCTCTCCCCTCTCTTCTCTTTACCTCTTCTCTATCTTCTATCCTCCCTCTCTCTCCCTCTCTCGCTTTCTCTCTCTCTTTCTCTCTTTCTCTCTCTGCTACTTCCTAAAGTGCACCAATTCATCATCATCAATGTGAAACTCTCATGATCTGATCTATTAATTTCCAAAGGTCTCTCCAAATACCATCACGTTTGGATCTCAAGCTGAATTTGGCAGTGAGAACAAGTGTTCAGCTCATAATAGGAAGGAAAAACTGACCAGGGAACACTGCACAGAATTCAGATTCATCTGAATTGATAAGGATTGGTTCAGGTAACTCTAAGTGCAAAGGCATAGGAGATTAATATTTAGTGGAGCACATTTCTATCTCAAATTGCTTTAGGGCTATCATAGAAAGGAAATGGTGGGGGTGGGTATTGGATATTGCCAACATGTGCAACCCTTGCCAAGAGAGACACAATTTATAAAATTCCTAGAATTTCCTTTAGCTCTTCTCAAAGAAAATATATGATAAGATGTAATCTTGGAGTGACTAAAATCACTCCACAACAGTTTATTTTCCTTCTAAAAAACAATTACTTTGAATTTCTGTGATGTTGCTAAATGTCATCATAGATTCTATAAACACCAAAAACATATATTGTTCTTAGAAATCATTGAGCAGTTTCAATGACTCCAACTTTGTATTCGTTTATTGAATTTAGAAATATTATATTATGAAATAGAGGGTAACGTTTAATAAAATGCTATGTCTGGAGGAAGCAATAAAATATTTCATACTTATAATGAGAATCACCATGATAAAATAAAAACTCCGCTAGCATAGAGCTTTTATTTTTCTACGCATGCTTAAATTCTGTTAAGGAGAGTTTTGCAGAGAGAATTGAGGAAATCTCTTCTCCAATTCCAGGGCTGAGGGAGAGAACTAACATCAGCCATCAGGGTGTCCAAAGGAGCTTTTAATGCATAGAGTTGTTATGTCTCAGAGGCTGCAAATATGTTGCCATGTATCTCAATATAGGTAATAAGAGTCTATTTTATAACTGTGCTCTACTCCACTTTTGATTCTAAAGTAATGCCTTGAAAGAAATAAGAAATAAATTTTGAAACTGAAGGAAAGAAAATAGACCCCACCATGGCTCCCAACGCAAACCTGAGTACATCATTGTGGCACTGAGCATCCGCATTGAAACACATTTGAATTCACTATTCCTGCCGTGTTGTTAGCGGCAGGAGGGCTTGCTAGATAACAGTCTGGTTCTCCTGAGTATATTTGGCTTCTAGCAACAGCAAATTTCTTCATCACTTGTATTCATTCCCCCATCTATTCCTTCATTCAGAAAACACCCTATTGTGTATCCGCTATGCACTGATCACTGTGATGCAGAAAGAAACCCAGCATTACCAGCCTTTCAAAAATCTTAAGACCTGTGAGAGGCACATAACCTGTCACATAACCCATCCTTCCCAGGAGCCCTAACTATAGTCACAGTCCTCAACCTTTCTATTATTCAGCCTTTTTTTCTCTTATACACAACTGTCTGTGGACACAAGAACCTTTCAGGAAAAGATGCTTTCCCACCCTCTCAGAGGGAGGTTTAATGTCACCACATCTAGCTCCTAACATATCAGTGCTAATCAGATAGTGTTCAACGCTTACACTGTGCTGGCTACTTTCTTATGCAATTTTATTTGTTGAAATACCTCTCTCCATAAGGTCAGAATCAGCATCCCATTTAATTCCAGCTTATTAATGAACACAATGTCACTCATCTTCCTCTGACGTCAACATTAACAAAGAAATAAAAGTCAAGTTCTCTACCAAGTAAAAAAAAAAATCACTTCCCACACAATCAGTGTTCAACTTGAATTTTCCATGTAGTTGTTGAACTTGAGGAATACCTTTTTTTTAACTCTTAATCTTGGTACGTGGAAGAGATGGGGAAAGGGTATAGAGTAGAAAGAGAAACAAGTTTAGTGAGCTTGAATTGAAGAAAAATATTAAGGAAAAACTGGGTTATAGGTAATTGTTTTTCTTAGACTACACCATGAGATAAAGGCAATTTTTCTGCACTTCACTTATCCAAGGATCCCAACTTAAGAAAATAAAGAAGACACAAAAAATACCCACAACCAGGCCCTTGTGTTCCTCAGGCCCTCATTCTGACCTCATAATAGCAGTGTCAGACAATTCTAGCAAGATTGTTTGCCCTGTGATCTAGTCATCGGGACTTGGGGAGTGAAAATTAGAAATAGGTGGCAGTAGCTCTCTTCGAGCAGAAGCAACAGAAAGAGAAACAAAAAGTGACAGTTGAAAGCTTGTTTATGAGCATGAAGATTGAAAACTGATCAAAAATAGACAGATGAGCTCAAAAAACACTCCAGATGGGGCCCCAGGACAAATATCTTTCATGCTTCAAGAGTCCCCGTGGGGCTATGATTCATATAACAACACTGGATTATCAGGAACAAAAATACTTAAATAAAAAATACTTAATACGCCTTGTTAATGTAGGAAAGCTTATGGCGATGTGTATAAATAGAACCATGCAAAGCTTGAAGAGTAAGAAGACTTTCATGACAATAGTAGCAAGCTCAGGTTTGAAAAATGGTTCTGTTCCTTCCCCCTCTTGACCTTGGGCAAGTTCCTTAACCTTGCTGAGCTCTAGTATTTTTTTTCCTCTGTGCAATTTAAAATTAACATATTAATACATAGGTCTCACAGCTACTGAAGGATCAAATAAATCAAAACTTATTACAAATCTAACTCCAGGCCTGGCAAGAAGTATGTAATAATATGGGCTCTCTCCACTTCCCTCAAAAGGATCAACTTTAGTCATCTGGGAAGTACATTCTTATCAGGCAAGTTATTATACTAACAACAAGCCATGTTTGTAGAAAGATTTATATCAAATTGTCAATTAACCAAAAAGTTCAAGTTGGATGAGATGATTTGGTTCGTTTTACTATGCTTTCATGACCCTTTTGAAAAGTTGACTGAATCCGAATGACTGCACAAGCACTAACTGCTGCCTTATATTAAAAAAAAAAAAAACTTCTTATCTGCAGTTACTCTAGATATGTTTTACTAGTTGAGTCTTGCATCTATCACATTATATTTATGAATACTAATAAAAACTATTGCCATCATCTGTACTTACTATTAGATTAGGGCAGAGGACACAGAGGAGAGGAGACAATATGGAGCAAGACTAGTCAATTGAAAGATCTTTTGTGATGTTTTAGATGTCCTACAACACTACCTATCTGAGCAGAGAAGTACAGGCCACCTAAAGAGAAGGAGCTGTAAACAGGGTGGAAATGAAAACAGGAAAGTACCCTCAGAATACTGAAGGATCTATGCACACAGACTCTCCTCTGTCAGCTCTGCTGATTCCATATGATTATGACTTGGGACCTTTGCTATTTATAGGCTTCATTTAGTTCTGGCCATAATTTCTTGAAACTCATCACTTGCTAAACTTGCCAGGAGATTCTGAAAGTAATAGGATATCCAGCCATTTGAGAATTTCTTTTTTTTTTTTTGTTCCCCTCATGCCACAAACTTAGAGCTGCACTAAACAGATCACATCAAGTTTTTACCTTTATCTCTTCTCCTTAATGTAGAAGCCTAGTAGCAACCTCATTGCCATATGTGGATGGATACTGACGTGCATGTGTTTTCAACATCATCTTGCTCACTTGTTCACTCTCAGAACATGATGATATGATGAATTTATGAGGACTAACTGAATGTATTGAAGAATTTTATTATCTATCCAAGGTAACCCTCACAAAGTGAACAAGCTGTCTAATAGATTCCTGCAACGAAGCTACACACAAAATTCCAATCATTCAAGTACAAGTGACTAACAAGGACACACCAGAGCTGACATGTCAACGATTTTACAATCAGCTCTTAGGCAGTATGCTACAAAGTACAACAACCATCAAAACAGGTCTGACAAAAAGTCAGCTCAGATCAGTCAAAAATATTAAGCAGTCTGTTTGCATCTTCAGTCGTTCCTAATAAAAGTCACGATGCATGCAGATTACACAGTGAAAGCCTAGAAGATTATAGTAGTCTGAAGCCATAATGCATATCAAAATATTTTAAAATATAATAGTTTATTTCATTTTTCCCAATGTTTTTCTTTATTTTAGTTTTAGGACACATGATGTACATATTGTCTAGCATAGTAATATAATATTATTATAATAATATTATAACATTATATTACATATGCTATATTAACATGGTAGTATTGACATGTTAATATTGGTAATGGTAATATGTTAATATAACATAGAATATGTAAATAATGTATGAATAAATTATAAATAAAAACATATACATAAATACATAAATATGGCTTTACTTTCCAAGGTTTCAGTTAGCATGAGTCAACGGTGGTCTAAAAATAATAAATGGAAAAATCCAAAAGTGAATAATTCATCAGTTTTAGAATGCATGTCCTGGATAATAATAGATCATGCCATACCACTGTTCCCCCTTAGAACCCTTTGTGCAGGCTACAAAGAGTATGCATGTATTACCTATCTATTAATCACTTAGAACCATCTAGATTGTGAGATCAATTCCCATTGTATCACAGTGCTTGGCTCGAAAGGGACCCTTATTGTATTCATCAACAGTTGAAAACAACAAGAGTAAAGAATCAAAAGCAAAAGAGTAAACATGACATAAAACATGGAAGGGCAGATTATGTGCACTATGTATACTATGTTCTGCATTGGCAACCACTGCAGGACATATAAGAAAAAGCACAGTATATGTAGCATCCAATATTATCCATAGCTTCAAGCATTCACTGGGGGCACAGAGTTGGGACTCATTCATCCCAAATAATGGAGGACTACTATACAGAAACAGGTAAAAACTTGAATTTTATTTTTACTAGTAGGGTGTAAAATCAAAGAGTTTTTATGCCACTATGGTAGAAAGACAAATGATAGAGGGAGAAGGCCTCTGTCCTGACATCTGTCTGTTGTTCATCTTTCAAAAGCCAGTAGAACTATGGGAAGTTTGCCCAGCAAGAGGTCAGCTAAAATCATGAACACAAAAGTATATGCACTGCTTCCCTTATTAAAATGTAATTATTGGAATCTGTCTTTCAAGATTTTTAACTGAAAAGGAAAGAACATGTTTTATAGGTCTCAGATTTAATCATTTATTGCCTGTGTAAAAAGTTACCTTTTAAAATCCAAGAATATTAAACAAAGCTGAAAACTCTGTGACTGTTCCCAACTGACTTTAAGGCATTCTAAAGCAAAAATACATTTAGTTAAAGTTGAGCTCAAAAAGGGAGTTGATAATAAGGATATGAAAGAAACTAAATTATACTTGGAAAATTACATATCTCCTTAGCAGCAGGCTAGTCTGTGCTGTTATATAAGTTGATAAGCAACTTTATTCCTGTACAAACCCTAAATATCTTTAGGTAATAGATTATAGTATAGGGATGGAAGGAGAAGGAAGAAAGGGGAGGGCAGGAGGAGGAAGGCATAATAGAGGGGTGAATATAATAAAAGAATATTAAATGCATATATGGAAATGTCATGATAAGCAACTTCTTACCATGAACAACAATGCATGCCAATTAAAAAGAAAAGAAAATGTGAAACAGAGGATGTACATTCTGCATGCCTGGAATCATGTGAAGCCTGTAGCCTTCAAGCTCACAACAGTTTGTATTTTGGGAGTTAAAACTTTACTAAGGCTGAGTTGGACTCTGGTGGTTCAGACCTGTAATTGTAGCAATTCAGGAGGCTGAGATCTGAGGATCATGGATCAAAGCCAGCCCACACAGAAAAGTGCATAAGACTCTTACCTCCAATTAGCCACCAGAAAGCCAGAAATGGTGACATGGCTCAAAGTGGTGCGAGCTTTGAGCAAAAAGAGCCAAGGAACAATACCCAGGTCCTGAGTTCAAGCCCCACCACACACACACACACACACACATCTAAGGCTGAAACTGGTCACTGATGACTCACATCTGTAATCCTAGAGGATCAAGGTTTGAAGCCAGTCAAGCAGAAAATTCTGTGAGGTTCCATCTCCAAAATAAGCAATAAAAATCAGGGCTGGAGGTATGCTCAGATGGTAGAGTGTCAGCCAAGCAAGCAAGCCAAACAAGTGCAAGGCTCTAAGTTCAAACCTAGTACTCTCAAAAATCTTAAACTGAGAACAGTCTAATAATCTGGGACAGTATCACTCAGCTAATAATGACAGAACTGAAATGTCAACTGATATATCTGATACCAAAGACAGGACACTTACAGAAAGGTGTTATCCCCCTAAGTAGCACGAAAGCTAAGCTGAATGTTTCCTCCAGCAATTTTGAAAACTGCTACATAAAAGCTGGTCCAGTGATCAGTCATGACCTTGTTGTGTGTTAACATTTTGTATTTAAAACCTTTCCCTTTCCCTTTCCCTACTGCAACAATGCTATCTGTCATTACTGGGTTGTCTGACACCTGCAGCTCAACTTATCTAATTGCATATTTGAACAAAAAGAACAAATACTACTTGCAGCCATGAAAGATTAACATGCATTAAGTCATTTGATTCTCTTAGTAACTTATACATAGACATCATATTTATCAACAGGTTAACTGAGGTTACACAAGTTGTCTTAGGTGGCAACAAATGAATCAAGCCTATGCTTTAATTTTCTATTACCCTATTGAACCCATGATCTACCACAAACTGGTATAGAGTGTTTTGAAAATTAAAAAAAAATTAAAATTACCCAAAAAAGTGTCAGACTTAAGTTTATGCTTGATATGTTCTCAGTAATATACCCATACCTTATAGGTGCTGGGTATTTCATATAAGTAGCTAAGTCCACTTTCCCAAAACTGCAATGCTCTGCCTCCAAAGAACCATCGACTAATTCTATGTTGTCTCACCTATAATGTTGGCCTCAGCCAAGACTTCCTGTGGCTCCTATCAAATAGAGGTTGCCCTGGGTTACCTGCTTCTTTCCTACTCCACTTAATTGGTATTTTAGATTTAATTCCGTTCTTTCTTTTGTTTGTTTAATTTGCAACTTTTATTTTTTTACCTTTCAAACTTTTGATTCCCTGGTATTTCCAGCAGGCTTATGTATTTTTAATTTTCTTTGATCTATACAAAATTTCCGAGTACCTCTGAAGAAAGCAAAATGAGGCAGTAGATTCATTTTTTTCCTGTCTTGAGCATTTTTTCTCCTTTCATCTTTCAAAACAATCTCTCCTCATTTAAGCAACTAATATTTTAGAATTTGCAATTATAATCATGCCTTTAAAACAGACAGGGTAAGATTAAGTAAATCAGTACATTTTACAGGTAGAACAAATTGAGTAATTTTTTCCAATTTAATTCCTCCCCCCCTCCAGCAGCCAACCCTAATTCAACCCATTCAGTATTCTTGGCTTAAGGATAAATATTTAGCTCTAGTGGAAACTCCATGAACTGGTAATTAAACCCAAAACCCTTCTACAAATTGCTCACTTACAATCTTGTGCTTAATGGGAATTTAAATAAGATCAAAGAAAAAAGATGCTATTGCTCTTGCTAAATGAAAAGACTGCATAAAGTTTTGATTTATGAGTACTTGGCCTTTAAGATTTAGAAACCATCCTTCTAGTTCCAACCATATGGAAACTCAAGACCTGTTATGAAGCTTCATTTACCAATGAAAAGTTTTCACCCTTCAGGTTTTTCAGTTTGCATTCTTTTTTGTGCTTGCAGATTGCCACTAGGACTCTGGTTCAATATTTAATCAATTAAAGTCACTCAGGTATAAACTTTTTCTGAAAAATGTTCAATACCTTTAATAGAATAAGACTAGAGAGCTTACATTTCTTTTTTGTCCTGAAATCCTCAAAGGAAAATTCCTCAATTCCTGATGAAATTAACAAGCTACTGAT
Organism: Dipodomys ordii; assembly: GCF_000151885.1. Classification (NCBI taxonomy): domain Eukaryota; kingdom Metazoa; phylum Chordata; class Mammalia; order Rodentia; family Heteromyidae; genus Dipodomys; species Dipodomys ordii. The sequence continues at coordinate 1,969,361 of NW_012267408.1, forward strand.
CATTTCTCCTTTATCCTAACTTTGAAATGAGGTTTAAAAAGAAAAGCCCCAGAAGATGATACAATTAGAAATACTTTCCCTTTAATGATAGACCATTATGTTCCTTATCCTGAACATTTTCTCTTTATGCATAGACTAAAGTAACGAGAAGAAATGGTTATGGGGAGAGGGATGTCTTAAAGGACATTCTAGCTGTTTAACAGCATTCCTTAATGATTTGAACTTCCAAAACCATAGAGAGCATTTTGTGATCATTATTTTTAAAATTCAACAGAAAATGGCCCACATACTTGCATATGCATAAGCACGTGCAAGTAACAAATTACACATAGTCAGCTTGCTATCTACGCAAAGCCCAGATATAGTAAGCCAAAACCGAATGCATAGGTGGGTGGAAAAATTCTTCTGGTTGCCTACTCTCTTGAGTCATAATTAGTTGACTGAATAATTGCTAAAGTTTGTAAAATTTTAACTCACTCAAACTTTGTCTTACAAGAATTACCTACTGTGCCTGTCTAAACAGATAATTGCCAGTTTCCACCAGAAAAAAAAAAAAACGTTTCCCATGTAATTGTAACCCCTCTGTACAGTATGTTCACAAAAAATTAAAATTAAAAAAAAGAAAAAATCTTTTTAAAAATCTGGTCTAGTACATTCCAACACTGGCACATGTAGTCTATGGACCACAATTAATAAAACTGCTCAGAATTTCTTCCTCTGGAACAAGGGCTATTTCTAACTTATGGGGGAAAACTGACTCGAAAAGTGGTTCTTTACATGAAAAAACCACCTTAGCATTCCTCAAAACCTATTCATTTACATGAAAAAACCACCTTAGCATTCCTCAAAACCTATTCATTCCTCAAAACCCATCTAAATATCACCCTTCCTTGGTGAGATTTCTTCTGGCATCCCAGGGCACAATCTGTCTCTGGTCCAACCGTACTTGGGACATCTCCTACCCATGGTTCATGGTCTGTGGTCCATGATCTAGCAGCACTTATGACATATTCTACCTGTGGTGGAAGAGACACTTGTTAGGTGAGTCCAGAGGCAACTATAGCAGCAGTTAAAGAGCCCAGAGTTCCTCCAAGGGGCAGTCGCTGCTTCTGACCCCTAATGGGTACCTCTTCGCTTTTCTTCCCCCGTCCTCATTCCCTTCCCATTCACAATGCAAACCTAACATCTCTGTGTGCCCAATACCTTGTTGGAAACAGCAAATGGTTCCAGATTATACAATTAGAAATACTTTCCCTTTAATGATAGACCATTATGTTCCTTATCCTGAACATTTTCTCTTTATGCATAGTCTAAGTAGCAAGAAGAAATAGTTGAGTGAAGGGGAATGTCTTTAAGGACATTCTGGCCATTTAACAGCATTCCTTGATGATTTGATCTTCCAAAACCATAGAGAGCAATTTGTGATCATTATTTTTGAAATTCAATAGAATGTGGTCCACATACTTGAGTAATTGACTGAAATCTGAATTCAATGGTGGTCTTACTTAAATGTTTTTAAGGAGTTGATCTTCACTACAGAATGTACAGAAAGTACTCTACACTCTTATCTTGCAACAGAACCCATAGTATACCTCTCTGGGGAACTGAGTATGAGCATTTTGAGTATGAGCAAGAGAAGCTCAAACATTCTTGAGCTCTGTGGAAAAAATGTCATTGCTGTGTCATGAGTGACGGCAGGAAAACTGACTTGGACCATCCCAATTTTAATGGGGCTGGTGAGAATATTCAACTGGTGGAGAACAGGTGGGCACAGCAAGAGCTGGGTGGCAATTGGAAGACTTTGTTGTGCAGAAATCTTTGGGGATGCTTAATTGGTCATGATATAGATGGCTAGTCTACTTAAATATTATTTGATGTGTACACATTTTTAAGACAGTAGGTCTAGTGAACAGAACCCTTGGAGAGTTTCAGCCTCTTTGATTCCTGTCTTAAGCCAGTCCAAAGTTCCAGAGCCCCTTGATCAAAGTGGAAGACATGCCTATGAGTTTTCAAAAGGAATCTTATAGCCATTTACCATGGGAACTTTTCTTTGGAGAAGGGGAAGTAAATTGAACCATATAGAAGTAAAGGTAGTACTAAATTAATTCTGATCCTCAGACATATAAAACACTTTTGTTGTCACTTTCTATTTTGACAGTACTTGGATTTAACTTACACTTGGAAAGCAAATGTTACCACTTGAACATATTTCTCTTTTAGACATGTTTTTTAAATAGAGTCTTACATTTATGCCCTAGCAGGCCTGGAGTCTGATCCTTCTATTTATGCTTCCTGACAAACAGGATGAAAGGCACTTCCTACTGCACTGAGATTTTGTAGACTGTGATAGGGCCTTACCAACTTTTGCCAAAGCTGACCTCAAATCACAATCATGTTCATCTCTTCCTACCGAGTAGCTAGGTTAGTGAGTGGTGCCACCATATGTAGGTCATAAAACCCTACCTAACCTGATAGGCACTCATGAAGGTTGAATAATAAATAAATCTTTGGGCCTGGCCTGTCCTATACACTACCTTATGTTTATTTTCTAAGTTCTTGATTATGTAATTGCCCACACTTATCTGAACAGTAAACCAAAAGCCATGTTGTGTCCATATAGGAACTGTAGCTGTAAGTGCTCCCACCAGAGATTTGAAAAACAGAGTTGTCTTTGGTATCTTATTTATCTCCTCTATTTGGTTTGTGCATAAGGTCTATGAGTCTTGTAGACTATCATGAACTTAGACAGCTGGTGGCTCCAATTTTAGTTGTTAGAAGAGATAGGGTCCTTCTTTCCTGGAGCAAATCAACATGATACATGTTTTGTTATCTGCATCAGTCATCCAAAGCCTGAGAATAGAGTTGATTTACTTGAGATGAGCAATGGCAAACCTTCCATGTCTAACTTCTTGGATATGCTCACTCTACAGATTTTTGTCATAATCTAGGACTCGGTGGCATTGAACATCTTCATGAATCACACAGCACCATGGAGATCTGTGACCATCAGTGAGTCTTTCTCCAATCATGTCATTCAAATGCGGTATTATCTGCCTTCTTCTTCCACATTAAGGACCCTTGTAATCACATTGGGCAGTGTCTGGTAACTCAGAATATTTATTTAAGGGCAACTTATTGGGAAACTATTCTGTCTTCCACCTTCATTTCCATTTACCTTATCTTGAAAGGTGAGGTATTGACTAGTTCTGATAAATCATTTGAGTGTTTTTGGTAGGCATTGTTCTATGTGTAATGGGACCTTATAATCCAGGAGATGCAACAATGTTTGTAGGTTCTGCTTTATGAAGATTCTGAACAGATTAGAAGTTCAGAGCCAAAAGCCCCGGAATGTAGCAATAAGGATATGTTTTCTCTTCTATGCAGCCATTTTTTGAAAGAACAGCTCCTAGTCTCTAGGTGTGGTCTTGTTACAAACTAAATGATGAATAAATGCCACATTATCAGAGATCTAAACTGTACATAGTGAATTGACTGACATGCTTACAGAATCCCAAAGGCAGACATATATGTACAGCAATAGTCTAGCCTTAAATGGAAGTGATACAAAAAGGGAGCAATGATCAAGGTACAAATAAACTTTTCTCTTGGCCACCTGTCCCATTGTTGTTTCTCTCTTAACCTAACACTCTTATAAAATGTTCCATACTTCAGGTTAGCTAAGGAAGAGAAATCATGGGTTTAGTTTACACATAACTAACACATACAAGGGAGTAGAATGCTACTGCATTACAGTTTTTGAAAGACAAGTGGGAAAGGCAAACCCTCTCAAGGGTTAGAGCTTTTAGAAATATATACAACTGCCCACTATGCAGAGATAGAAAAAAGAGCTGATGTTCATATCTTTACTGGTTAATAGAAAGTGAATACGCAAGCAATCAGAGGTTTGAAAGCCAAGAAATGACACATTGGTGGATCAGCAGGCCTTAGGATGAGACTGTGGATGGATAGCTCAGAAGGAGTACAAAGCAAAATGCAATTTGCTTCTGATTTTCTCACAAAGGGGACTTTGCTGCAGAGGAGACTCTCAATAGTCACAAGAGCATAGTACACATTCTCTATGTGTCAGGCAGATTCTGTTCTTAGCCATCCAGAACTTGACCAATATCCAAATTAGACATTGTTACAAGGAAGAGGGCTTGAAAGTCTTCTTTCCTGGAGGAGGCTTAATTACATGACAACCACTGCTGAATGTTCTGCTTACTAACTTCAGGTTGTGTGGATCCTTCAGTGTGCTATGTGTCAGACCCATCAAGGAAAATTCATAATAATGGACCCTTTTGCATCATGGTTTATAACCAGTTGAACTGGGTCCAAAATTTTTCACATTTACTCCTAAGTCATAACATAATCTTATCTGGAAATATTTTTCATTTGTTTTTGGTACCAGTAATGGGGCTTGAACACCAGGCCTGAACACTGTCCCTGAGCTCTTTTCCTCAAGGTTAATGCTACTACCACTGAAGCCACAGCATTTTATGGTTAATTGGAGATAAGACTCTTACAATCTTTTCTTGCCCCGGCTGGCTTCAAACTATGATCCTCAGATCTCAGCCTCCTGAGTAGCTAGGATTTACAGATAGGAGTGACCAGTGGCTTGTTAGCTAGAAATGTGTCTTTTTACAGATGTAATTGGATGAGGACATCAACTTAAAATCATCCTAGATTTTGGATGTGCTTTAAATTTGATGACTAGCCTTATTATAAGAAGAGGAAAGATACTGAGGAGAATGTGGTGACTGGAAGATGGCGTTATTGGAGGTTGGAAATTGGAGTTGTGAAACTATAACCTGAGGAGGGTCTAGGGCCACCATTAACTGGAAGAGAAAAGGAAGCATTCTTGCCTGTGGAAGAAGCCTTATCACTTCTTGATTTCCATGAGAAAAGGAATTCCCACTGATTCAAGACACATACTGCATCATATTTTATTATGTCAGCTTTGGCCAATTAATACAGGACTTACCTACCTACCTACCATCCTGGTGAACACAACATGACTTCTTTCCTTTTGGCATTAAAACAAAAAAATACAGCATACAATCCACCTACATTGCCTCACTTTAGTGTTCTTTCATGCAGAAGTTGCTAGGGTGAAATAGCATTCTAATGACTAAGTTGTATGGTCTGCAAGGCAAAGATGTCATCCTTCAAGGCTTGGTATAAGCTTGGAACTGATAACCAATCTGTGAGGCTATTTCAACCATAAGCAGAAAATATGTGTCACAGAACCAAGGTGGTAGAACTGGTAATGACTCCTCTATTACACTTAAAAATTGACTCAGAATTGCTATTCCATCCCCTTACTTAATACTGGACTCTGCTATTGTTCAGGCCTCAGTGCTCAGGAGAGAAATGCTGCACGAAGGGTCACAATGGTTCAGTGGAACTAAAAGTTAAACTGTCAACCAGATTTTTTTCAGGCTTCTCATGTCACAAAATCAAATGACAGAAAGGCTAGCAAGTCATCCAAAGGCAATTGTGTTGTGTCCTTCTGTAAGAACAAAGAAGACAGTAATTTCCTAATACTTCCCTTAGTCCCATTCCAGTAAATAATAATAATAAATAAAATGTTTAAAAGATTAGAAGAAGACCATGGCAACCCCCTCCACACATACACACTCAAAATGATAAATATTAATGATTCAGATTATTCAGGAGCATAAGTTTGGAAATTTGAGTAGAAGAGACACTAGAAAGTGGAAGAAGTGGAGCCCTGCTGTGTTGAAGTTTTTGAAAGACAGTGAAGAAGCCAAATCTTCCTACCAATAGAATTCATCTTTCTGTTCCTGAAAAAATTTTCTTTAACATAATGATCTCCAGTTCCATCCACGTTCTCACACATGACAGGATTTCATCTTTATGTGGCTCTATAGCTATATCTATATGAAATAGATAGAGATACATTATTTCATCTTCATTTAATTCATTTTTTGTTAATCTTTTTTCTTTAAATCCAAAAGTAATTAAAACTTTGATGTAGAAAAGAACAAAATGAAAAGAGAGAGAAAAAGTATTCTCAGTAGCAATGTTCGTAAAGTGTCCACACAATACACCAGGTAGCCATCTACTTTCTTTCAGACTAGAGCAATTCCTACTGAGTTGGAACAAGGACACTGGACTCAGAAAAAGCTCAGTTTGGGTCTTCACTCTATGACTTCAGAAAAATAAACTTGCTTATATTTTCTTTACTCTATCTGTAAAAAAGGGTAAATCAACATGCTCACCCCATAAAGTTGGTGTCATTAAGGAAGATAATGAATGTAAAAACAATCAGCAAGGACCTGGCAGATGTCATTTAAGATTTTTTCAACATCATTTAAAATTACCGCATAGTATTCCAAGTCAATATGTAGTACGAAGACCCTTGCTATTGGTTATTCAGTTTATTCACATTTTTCATTTAATAAAACATAGTTGATAAACCTCTCTCTCCTACATTTCTGCACACACACAAATTTATTAATTCCCTAGAGCAAAAATTTCTTTTTAAAATTATTTCTTCTAAGAGTTTGCAACTATTAACAAACTCAAAAAATAGTAAGGAATTGTACCGTGATAGATTCCATGATCCCTCTCAGTAATTTTTGCCATAACCATGGATAATAACATTTGATTTAAAACCCAAGATTGGCCAGGTACCAGTGGCTCACGCCTGTAATCCTAGCTAGTCAGGAGGCTGTGATCTGAGGATTGCAGTTCAAAGCCAGCCTGGGCAGGAAAGTCCATGACTCTTATCTCCAATGAATCACCTGAAAACCGGAAGTGGTACTCAAGGTTCTTCAGCCTTGAGCTGAAGAGCTGAGGGACAGTTCCCCGGTCTGGAGTTCAAGCCCCACGACTGACAAAAATAAATAAATAAATAAAAGCAAGATTGATTGCCCCTTCGTTCCTAGCCTATAGTAAGTGTCTGTTCCAAAACAGAGGCTGCTTCATGACTAATGATCTGGATTTGTGGGAAATGCTTCTGAAAAGAATTTTTAAAAGTTGAGAAACATAGGGTAGAATGTGGAGAAAGAGAGAATTCACCCCTTAGATCGAATGCCATCCCTTCATTCTTTAAAGCATCTGTGTTGCATCAGCATGTTTTGAGATCCTGCCAAATTGCTCTCAGGGTTTTGTGTTTTTCTCTTATTCACCTTGATCAGGCCTCTGATCTGGGGCTGTTTTAAATTCTGAAAAGTTATGTTAACCTTTTAAATCTTTTTTAAATTTTTTTTATTTTTTTATTGTGAAAATACCATACAGAAGGGAAAAAACAAATTGTTTAAACCTTTTTAAATCTTTTAAAATAATTTTTCTAGCTATGTCACAACTTATTAAATTTTATGAATCAAAGCAATGAGTGACTTCAAGTTTAAGATAATGAAATAAAATTCTGCATTTCTTGTCCTCAAGTAGTCGCGCTCTGTGAGATAAAGATTCAAGGCATTAAATTATTTGAAGGGAGTCAGTGATTTTTAACAAAATATGGAAATGTAAGATGTCATGAAATTAGAGGGTATTTAACAAAAAAAAGTAATTCCATGTAATTCAAAGCTATAGTACATGAGTCTGCCTATCAAAATTATAGTAAAATTCAATGTTTAATTTTCTTATTTACTGACAAAGATGTTTGAATTAATTTAATTTTTCTAAAATATTACTATTAACTTTGATTTGGCCTGAGTTCTCAGAACACTAGAAAATTAAAACAAAGTGTACTACACATCAAAAAAAAATTCATTTAGGAAAACACCCAATGTTTTGGGTCTCTTCAAATGAGGGAAAGGGTAACAAGTTCAACAAGAAATGTACTTATTACCTTTCTTATATAACTGTAGCCCCTCTGTACATCACCTTGTCAATTAAAAACATTTTTAAAAACTAAAAAAATTTTAAAAAGACCACAGAGCATTTGAAAAACAGAAAAAAATAAGAATCACAAAACATGTAGAAAACCAACTTTTATAAGCAAGCAAATCATCATTACAAATGAAAGAACGTATCTTCTACGCCTAGCAAATTGCCAAATGTTAAAAGAAAATTCCACAATCCTGCGTCAAAGATTTGGAAAAGTTGACATTCATGTCAACTGGTCAGAATGCAAATGGTATGGCTCATCTAGATTATGCTTTGGCAGGTTTTTATTCTGCATCACTTAGCCATGAAATTTCTCTTCTAGATGCTTAAAGATAATATATGGGTCTGTAAAGATGGTTAGGTTCAATGATATTTACCACAAGATTATTCAGATGTTGATACCTGGTGTCAATGTCTAACAAAATTATATTAATTTAGTATACCAATGATAATACAACTCTTCACTGAATTGCTATGGAATCATTAAAATGTAGCAGATACAGATATGCTGTTGTGCTTACATGTCTCTAATGCATTGAAGAATGAAAAGGCAGTTTCCAAGGGGTATAATGAATATCGTTCCATTGGAATACAAGGATACAAGGAAAGAGGGACATCTCTATCTGCCATCAAGAGTTCCAAAGAGGTAAACAGTATGTTGGGATGCAGAAGGGAGGCTGCTGCCATCTGAATGTAAATTGCCCATGGGATTATGTTGAGGAGATGCTTTGGAGGGATTCTTAAATCCTAATGAATGGAATTAGGTCCTTATAAGAAGTCTCAGGGAGGTGATTACCCCTCCTACCAATTGAGGGTGCTGTTTCAGTGTTCTCTATGGGGCAGAACGCACCCATTTCCAGATGGTGAATCTTCTGCCGTCCTGATCTTGCACTACTCAATTTCCAGAACTGAGAAATGTGTTTCAGTATTTACAAATCACTCGGTCAAGTATTTTGCTGCAATTCATTTTACATTTTTTAAGTTAGCTTACATTATTTCATAACTAAAAACATATACAATGGCTATAATAAAGAGTTGTATCTTACTTATTAGCTAGAGCAAGGTATCTATAAGCTAAAGCAATTCCCTTTTACTATATTTTTGACTTATTTGTATGACTCCATTTCCTTAAGAAAATATGTGCTTTTCAAACAAAACATGCTGACATAAATTTCAAACCCTGACACACTAGATATTTGACAAGTTATGTATTGATACTGTGTCTCTATAAGACAGCAATGTGTATCAATCTGTGTTGAGTGATATCACTGCGTAAAGAAAGAGACGAAGTGGCCCCATCTTGTTATCATGACACATGTAATCACAGTGTAATCATGGACTTGGGTTTACCATTTAACATCCTTCATATCATAAATTAAAATTGTGCTGCAAGAAACAATCACATAATGAATCTTACCATATTTTCTTTTATTGTGAAAATACTGTACAGAGGGTTACAATTACATGGGCAAATAATGAGTACATTTCTTATCAAGCATTGTAGCCTCCTCCTTTGTTTCCCCTTCCCATCCCTTCCCATCCTCCCCCGATACCCATTCCTCCTGCCCCCCCCCTCACCAAAGTTGTAAAGTTCGTTTTCAACATAGCGACTTGTACATCTCATTGTTGCAATGGGTCCACCTGTATCCCTATTTAAATGATTTGTTTTTTTTCCCCTTCCCCTCCACAAATTATACTAACATCAAATACAGCGAAAGCAGGGGTTATACCGTGGGAGAGGGACATACAAAGCAACAAAGAAATAATCTTATAAATGCGTTAGAAACAATCACATGAAAGAAAAAAACCATTTGAATACACAAAATTTCTCTGAATCATCTTTTTTATAAAAATATTTTTTAAAAGATTACAAACCAGGATTCAGCACAGCATAATCCCAGTACCAAAAAAAGTCCAAAAAATATATAGTTTAAAAAAAGAAGATGAACTGGTTATTCTTGAATTTCTTTTGCAATAAACAAATTTTATAATCCTTAAATTAAAAAAAAAAAGATTGTGCATCCTACTATAGAGAAACAAAGCAAAGGAGATGGAAGTGAAAAAGTCTGGGTCAGGCTAGGGTGTAGCTCAGTGGCAAAGCACTTGGCCTAGCAAGTGCAACATCCTGAGTTCAATCCCCAGTACCAAAACAGAAAAGACAAAATGGGGGAGGAAAGGGATAGTGGGAGAATACCAAAGAGGGGGTAATAAGAAATCTTCTTGATAAGAAATGTACTTTTTACCTTACTCATGTAACTATAACACCACTGCACAAATCTTTACAATATTTTTTAAAGAAGTACATGTCATTTTGCCAAAACCCAGTATTTCATTAAATATTGTATATCTTTTAACAGGATCCAAAATTATACAAAGTTTGCTCTAAGTTAGAAGGCCAAGCCAATTCGCATTCCCTGTCTTTATCAGGCATGGTAAGGATCTGTATTCTAGTTTAGCCAGTCTTATTAATGCAAAAGTCCCATGATTTTGCTGGGAAAAGGGTAATTTTTCAGGCAAACACTATTAATTTTTCAGTGGGTATGATTACTTCAATGAGACATTTCTAATCATATTTAGAAGCTGGGTCTGATACTCCTATAACTTATGATAACAGTTTTAATACAGTCACCACAATAATATACAATTTCTCTATCTTTCTGTTCCACTATTTTGTCTTGTTTACCTCTATTGACACCAAGTAAAGGCCATGACAGAAATATATTCAGATAAGTTAGTGCTTAAATTTATTACCAGTGTTGAACTTTCTAACACCAGTTCTTCCCCTACATGGTGGAAATCATGCACAAAAAAATGTACAATAAAATTATAATGAACAATGGATTCCTCAAGTTTACTTTAAAGAGCGAACATTTTGGTATATTAAAGAACAATTTTAAAAATCTGTTGTGAATTTCTGGAGAAAATGGTTTAACCCTAATTCCTTCTAAGAAGCTTACTGAAATAGCAATACATGTATATATTTTTAATTGGAAATATCTTTACAACGGTGTCATTATAAAGGAAAAATCTTTAATCTGTTGTGAGTTACCTAAAACTGACCTTCCTGAGACAGCATGATACTTCACAAGAGGAGAAGGTCCAAGCAGGGCACTATCACAAGAAATAAAGACCAATCCTAACAGCACACTATCACAGGAATTGACAAGGTCCTGACAGCACTCTTTCACAGAAGGTAAGGAATGGTATTAGCAGCACACTACCACATGCATCCTGAATTTGAAAATAAGGTCATAGACTAAATAAGAATTAATCCTCTCAAAACCCACAAACATTCCGACAGAACCTATCTAACTATAAAGCAAACAATTAAAAATCTATAAAAGGAAAACACATAAGACTAGCCTTAATCATCACTTCAATTTTTTAAAAAAACATTTTACTTCTAGCCCATTATTCACAGAAGCACCTCTCAACAATCTTATTTACCTTTGCCTGAAGTTGTTTGCTGGTGTAGGAATATAAAAGATTAGTCCGTCTTCACTTTGCATTGCAGCACAGAACCATAAACCAGTCTGTTTCTTGACCTTTAAAAATTTTTTCAAGACATTTAAGACTCACTTACTATCAGTGATAAATTATTCTAGTTTAAAAAATAGTAAAATCTAATGTTTAATTTCTATAATTTTAATTTAAAATAGAAGTATTAGGAATTAAATACTTTGTTTCCTTGCTTAACAAAAAAAAAAACTCCCTCTCCAGGTGGATCTTAATATAGAGAGCAATCATCTCTGCTCTGGTGAATATGCTCTTTTTTAAATACAGATCCATCTTCTGATATTTTATCCTCTCACTTGCAATGTGGTAAAGAATCTAGGATTCCTTTAATGTGGTTTTTTCTCTGCATCCCTTCCTCTAGGACATTGTCATGCTTTACATGTCAGTCACTTTCCGCCTTTCTATCAGTAAGTCAAAATTCATCAAGTTACTCTGGCTGCCTATCTAGAACCTCTGAAAAATAAGCATTATCTATAGGCAGGTAATCCTTTTATAATTCCATTTGTGTCCACTTTATGTTTTACCTCCAAGATTATCACTTTTTTGTTACTTTAATACTCTTTTATCTTTGTCAGTTGATTCAATCTCTCAATTATTCATTCTTGTGAAATGTCACAGGTATTTATCAATTGAAGGCAAGGAGTCAGCCTGGTTCTCTACTTAGCTGTCTGTGCATGAAGTTAGGTACACAGAAACAAATCACCAACACACATTGAAAGAGGTGATGTGATTGGTCACTAATTGTGACATGTATCTGTTATTAGGAAGTGATTCATGAACTAAAGAATTAGCAAAAGAAAAATGTACTTTATGTAATGAAGTTAGCATCTCAAATTGAACTGTTGTTTAAAAACTAATGCTAGTGAGTATCACTGCTGAATTATATTGGAAATGAACTATACAACTTGGGGGGAAGGGGAATTGGGAGGAAAAAAGCTGGGAGAAATGGGGGAGAAGTAACACTGATCAAAAATGAATGCACTCATTACCTGACATGTAATTCTAACCCCTCTGTACTTCACCTTTGAAATATTTTTTAAACTACTGTTAATCAAATTATGGTAACTGAAACTTATGCATTTAACATATTTAAATCACAGAATGAAATACCTGCCTATATATTTGAATCTTCAAGTATCACTATTTGGCCAATACTATGATTTAAAATTACAAGAGCATAAACTAAGTGCAGTAGTTCATGCAATAGTTCATTCCTAACTAGTTTAGATTGAGATTGAAAAAGATCACTTTCCAAGGCTAGCCCAGACCTAAAGTTTACAAGAACTCCATCTCATCCAATAAGAAATTAGTCATTGTGGCATGTATCTGTCGTCTCAGCTACATAAGAAGAATAAAGAGGACTTCCTAGTCTAAAATGAGATTCTTTTTGAAAACTAATGAAATAAAAAAGGGATAGGGGTATGACTTAGGTGATAGAAACCTACCTAGCAACCACAAGGCATTGAGTTCAAACTCGTCCTGCATTTTAAAAAATTACAACAGAATAAATCAAAAATTTACAAGAAATAATTGAATGTCAACAAGATGTAATATAATTTTCAAAATTTAACATCATTTTTATAATAACCCATTTTAAAATGTATGAGTAGAGACAGCATATGGCTTGAGAGTGATAGTAAGGAAAGAAGCATTGAAGAAAGCAGATGGGGAAAAGTTGCCGGCATTATCCTTCCTCTAACTCTGAACAATACTGCATAGACAGAGATGCCTCTTGGGTCAAAGAGCTAAGTACAGAGTCCAGGTTTAGAACACAGTCCTAGTTTTGGCACAATAAAATTCAGTGATTGGAAGGGGCCTAATGTCTCATACCAGTATCTGTAGATGTACCTGTGAACTCAGGTTAGCAAAAAGACTACCATATAATGTTTACCCAACCTCAGGCCACACAGAGCAGAGCAAGGCCACACACCTGAGCACACAGGATTTGCCTTAGAGTTTGTTGAAGAGCATGCCACAGAGATCCAACATGTGGTAGAGAACCCAAAAGCCCTTATCCATAGGCTGAGCATAAAGAGAAAACCTTTTATTGCACCAGCTGTGCCAGCTTGAATTTAGGGCCTTAACGTTTTTGTTCAAAACTGATACTCCACCACTAGAGCCACAGCTTCACTTCTGACTTTTTGTTAGTTAATAGGAGATAAAAGACACACACTTTCCTGTCTGGGCTGGCTATGAACCGTAATCCTTAATCTCAGCCTCTAAGTAGCTTGGAGTACTGGCACCAGTAGCTTATTATTTAGCACACATTAACTTTACAAAACAGTGGGTTTCCCTATAATATTTTCATACATATATGCAATGCATTTTGATCATCTTCACCATTCATTACCATCTCGATCCACGAGACCTTTCTCCAAATAGATCTTTGTCTACTTTCATGCTTTGTTTTTTTAATTTAGTTTCCACATATGAGGGAAATGTGATACTTGTCTATCTGAAACTAGGTTATTTTGCTTGGTTTCAAAATCTCCAGTTTCATCTATTTTTCTTTTAAGTAACATAACTTTTCTCTTCTTTGGGCTGAATAACACTACAGTTTGTATATGCATCAAATTTTCTTTATTCGCTGGTACACCAGTGAATATCTAAGCTGATTCCATAGCTTGTCTTTTGTTAATATTGCCATAACAAACATGACTGTGAAGGTATCTGGACAGTATGGTGACTTTAATTGCTTTGGACATGTACCTAGAAAGATTATATCTCTATCCTAATGCAGGGTTTTGTTGTTTGTTTTTTTGTGGGGAGAGGTTAAGAAGCCATAGTATTGTGTTCCATGCAGATACACATAGATATATCTGTCAATAGTGTATTTTTCCTTAAATCCTCTCCCATATTTGTTGTTTGTTCTTTTTTTAAAATTATTTTATTGTAAAGATGCTATACAGAGGTGTTACAGTCACGTGAGTAAGGTAATGAGTACATTTCTTGTTGAACATTTTTACCCCCTCCTTTGTTTTTTATCTACCATCCCTTCCCTCCCCCAAATTCCCCATTTCCCCTCCCCACCCCTCCGCAGTTGTAAAGATCACTTCCAACCTAGTGTCTTGTGAGCATCATTGTTGCAATGGGTCATCCTGTATCCTTATTTCAGCATTTTATTATTCCCGTTCCCCTCTCCAAATTAGATAAATGTATATACAAGATGCAGGGTATCAAAATCAAATACGGTGACAACAGGGATATACCATAGTAGGAGGAACATAAAAAAGAAACAAAATAAAAATCACATAGTATATTAAAAACAACAACAAAGACAAACCTCTTGTGTCCATATCTTGGGGTTCATTTCACTTAGCATCATCTTATATGGTCATTCATAACAGCTTTTGAGCTTTTCTGCTCATCTGATAAGATTATCCTAGACATATACTAGTTATTTCAAATAAGAGAAACCATGGGACCTATATTTTCTTGGGTCTGGCTTACTTCACTTAATATGATTTCAACTATTCTGGAAAGCAGAATGGAGGTACCTCAAAAGACTCCACATAGAGCTCCCCTATGACCCAGCAATCCCACTTCTGGGCATTTACCCAAATGATCACAAACAAGACCATACTAAAACTACCAGCACAACTATGTTTACTGCAGCATTATTCATCATAGCTAAGCTATGGAATTAATCCAGATGCCCCTCAGTAGATGAATGGAACAAGAAAATGTGATAGATAGATAGATAGACAGACAGACAGACAGACAGATAAAGGAATTCTATACCTCCATCAGAAAGAATGACAATACCTCAGTTGTTAAGAAATGGGAAGACTTGTTGTTTCTTCTTTTGACAATTGCCACCCTGACTGGGGTGAGAGTGAATCTCAGTATTTTAGTTTTCATTTTCCTGATGACTATGGATGTACAACTTTTTTTGATATTTATTGGCTACATTAATTAATGTTCTACATTAATTAATAATCTAATCCCTCATCTTTAAACTCAGCCTCCCACAGTTCTTAGGCACAAACAAAATGTACACAAGCTTGTTGCCTCCAGTCCAATTCCCAGTAGAAGCTCTGTCCCTATGAGAATAATCTTTACTGTCTATGTTTCTATTAGGACTCTGATCTTCTGTGTTCCCATCCAAATAATCAATTAAGCTCCATCCCACTTTTCAAAACTTTTCCAGATTCCTCTTGCAGTCCAATTCCAAAGGTTCTGAACTGCATCATCATGAATAGTTATGGCAATACCCCCACCTCTCTGGTATCAATGAGTCAGTGTTATTGTCATTATGACCTAACAGAAACAATTTAAGGGAGGGCTTGATTTCATGAAGAGGAGCATGACAGAGAAAACATTTCACATTATGACAGCCAATAAGCAGAGAAAAGGCAAAGAGTCAGGTTAAGATACATTCTCAAGGATGTATTCCCATCCTCCTGCAATTAGAGCCCATCTGCTAACTTCTACACCTTGCAACAATGCCATCATATTTTGAATCTATCAAATGACTAACCCATTCATATGGCTAGAGCCCTTATGATCTAATTGTATCTGGAATACCCTCATAAATAAGTGTGCTTTGCACTTGGAAAAAATTATATTAAGTAAGCCAGGCCCAAAGAAACATAGGCCCCATGGTTTCCCTTATTTGCAATAACTAGTATATGTCTGAGACAAGCAGAAATGGTCAGATAAGTTGATGTTAGGTGAAATGAACCCCAAGATAAGTATTCAAATGTTTTTCTTTCATGCAATTGTTTCTAACATATTTATAAGATGATTTCTTTGTTGCTTTGTATGTCCCTCCCCCACGATATAACCCCTGCTTTCACTGTATTTGATGTTGGTATAAATTGTTGGGGGGAAATGGGAAAAAACCAAATCGTTTAAATAGGGATACAGGTGGACCCATTGCAACAATGAGATGTGCCAGTCGTTATGTCGAAAAACAAACTTTACAACTTTGGGTCTGTTGTGAATTTCTGGAAAAAGGGGGGGGGGGGGGGGGGGGGGGGGGGGATGGGAATGGATAGGAAGGGGAAACAAAGGAGGAGGCAACAATGCTTGATAAGAAACGTACTCATTACCTTGCCCATGTAATTGTAACTCCTCTGTACAGTGTTTTCATAATAAAAAATAAAAATAAATAAAAAAATAAAAATAAGTGTGCCTTGCCAATTTCCTATGTTTCTCAATCCAATCAGGTAAATCTTACAATTGATGGTCACCATGCCTGATGACAAATCCTCTGAAAGCATCCTGATTCCCTGTATTTCCACTTGATTAAACTTCTATTCCTGTTAACATTAACAATCTTAGGCCAACAGTTCAATGCCGCAACATGAGGCCCTATATAGCGAGATAGTCTTGGTCCTGCCTATATACTGTACTCATTTACTGATCCATCTCATGTCTTCACTAGGAAGCCTTGAATGCATAATAATAATGTTTTCTTAATAATAACTCCATTAACTATTGTTTCCCACCAGCAAAGCTTTCCTTTAGAAATGAGAGAGACATTGCCAGACAAAATCTGAGACAATAAATCATCAACATGATGCCTGAGTAAATCATTTAACCACAAAGGAAGAGGGGAAGGAAGTGAGAAAAAAATTTTATAGTTTTATTGCACGTCTTTCCAAATCATAAAATAGCTGTAATAAGCTCTTACCTATCGATAATTACCTGAAATGTAAACTGATTGAATTTTGCAATTGAAAAACAGAATAACTGAGTAAACATTTTTTAAACGAGAGCCAATTCCATGCTGCTTTCAAGAAATATCAATTCTAAAGATATATGGCTGAAAGTTAAGTTCTATTTACATTCCATGCAAATAGAATTCAAAATTAAGCAACAGTTATACTTATATAAAAGAGACTTAATACTGAAGTAATAAAAAAAAGAAGAGAAAGGACATTATATAATGGTAAAGGGTTAATTCAATAAGAAATAATATTATTTATAGCTATATATATATATGTATATATGTTCCCAATTTAAAAAGACACTATACCTATGTACTAGTGGTCATGCTTTTAATCCTAGCTTGCAGAAGGCTAAGATCAAGCTAGATCTACTGTCCTGTAGCTCAAGGAGAGCCTGGGAAGAAAAGTTCCTTGAACTCCATTTCCAAAGCAACCAGCAGAAAAGCACGGCTGGAGGTGTAACTTGCTAGAACATCTGCCTAGCAAGTATAAATGGGCCCTGAGTTCAGTTCCAAATGGTATCAAAAAAAATAAGAGCCATATTAGTAGATCTAAGTGGAGAGAAAGCCTCCAGTATCATAACATAAAGAACTTCAACATTTCGTCTTCATCAGTGAACAGATGTTCAAACATTAAAAAAGTAACCAAGTTCAACAGTGTTAAACTGCATGCTAGCACTCAACAAACATCTATGAAACATTCCATCCAGTTCCACAATGCACCTTCTTCTCAGCAATGCAGTATGCTTCAAGAGAGACCATATGATATGCCACAAAGATCAGGCTCTAAAAACTGTGAAGCCTTTCCCACCAAAGAGTAATAAAGCCAGGAATACCCAAAAACATGGAAAATACAAAAGTACATGGAAAATAATATAACCACTTACTCCAGAACAACTAACAGATGAAGGGAAGAGTAAGAAGAAAATTTAAAATATTTGTAAAGGAAACTGGAACGCCCACTCACAAATGAATCTATGGGAGTTATCAAAAGCAATTCTAAGGGGCTGGGAAGATGGCTCAGTGGTAGAGCGCTTGCCTTGCATGCATGAGGCCATGGGTTCGATTCCTCAGCACCACATAAGCAGAAAAAGGTGGAAGTGGTGCTGTGGCTCAAGTGGTAGAGTGCTAGCTTTGAGCTGAAGAGCTGAGGGACAGCGCCCAGGCCCAGAGTTCAGGCCCCATGACCAACCAAAAAAAAAAAAAAGTAATTCTAAGAGGTAAGTTTATGGTGATCAATACAGAAAGGTAAGTACCTCATGATTTCACTCAGATGCATAATCTTTAAGAAAGAGCACAAATTTAAAATCTAAAATTCACAGAATTTGGGATTATAATGGTGGTTACAAAAAGCTGCGAAGGTTGGGGAGGGATGATGGAAGAAAGGTTGATCACCGGGTACTGAGTTACAGTCAGGTAAGAAAAGGAAATTAACCAATATTCACTGCACTGTGGAATGACAACAATGTATTATATGCTTTTTAAATGAAGAAGAAAAACATGGAGTATTTTCACTACAAAAAAATTTGTTTCAGTATATAGATATATTTAGTGAACATTAAATAATGCATATGTGTGCCAAAACATCATTTAGTACCCTATAATATGTACAATTTTATGTCACTTAAATATATAACAAAAGAATTAAAATTTCAGAATTAAAAAAGTCCCCCAGTAGCAACAAAATATAAACTACATAGAACAATGGCTGTTGTAAATTGTCTCATTCAGCACTTGTTTCTATACTCTTCTAATTTACCTTACTGTATTAAAGAGGCTGGCAACATTGAAAACACATGTTTCAGTCTCTGTTTCAGGTAAGCTTTGACATATTGCCTGGTATGCACCAAGGAGAAGCAACTGCATGCAACTTATGAAAGAAAGTAAGCAACATAAGGTAACAGCTGCAGGCAGAAATAGCAGATCTTGTGGCAAATTTGGTGGCTGAACAGTTTTTTTTTTTTCCTCCTGGGCATCTGTGGTTGGCTTTCATTCACAGTGTGTTAGGGATGCATTGCAGCAAAACTTATGTCTTGGGCTGTGTTCCCTGGATGCTTTGTTCTTGGCGATCTGGTACCTTAGCTTCAGAGCTGAAATTTTCCAGAAGTTCTGTAAATGACCCATCTTCTTTTGTTTTTCTTTTCTCAGTTGCACAGCCCTCTTTCTGCTGAACAGTCTGGAGGATCATTTGTCTGTGATAACAACTTTGGCCAACACACACCAGGACAACATTAATCAATAGATATATAAAATCATACTATAAAATTTTACTGAAATTTATAAAAATAGGGACTTTAATAAGGGAAAGTCGTATTCAGTTTGTATTGCTGTGTAACAAATTATCATAAATGTGGCACCTTAAAACAATACCCATTTACACAAGCACATAGTTCTGCAGATTAGAAGTCCACTTATTGGATTCTCAGCTTAGGACCAGTGATGTCAGAATCAAAATCAACATGTTAGAACATGTTCTCATTAGGAGCTCAGTATCCTCTCCAAAGACCATTTAGGTGTTGGACAGATTCCATTCTTTGCCGTCAGGGAATGCTATCAGCTCCAATAAGAGGGCACCTGGTCCTTGCCAAATGACCTCTCCATCTTCAAAACCAGCTATGGCAACTCTCCCTAGCATGAATCTCTGATACTTTAAGTATCTCTTCAGGTCCATTTAATTGTTCATATGGTTAGTTCCAGTCCACCTGGAGAGTGCTCTTTACATTACCCCCTTCAAAAGCCCATTTTTAGCAACCTAATCATGAAAGTGGTGTCTCACAATAGTCACAATTCTTATCTCCATTTAAGACACTGTCTCTTTCCCTCCCTATCCCAAGTGAGGAAAAGGGTAACAAGTTTGACAAGAAATGTACGTATTTCACCTCACCCCAGATAGAACGGCAAAAATCAAGAACTCTAATAACAACAGATGCTGGAGGGGATGTGGACA
>NW_012267408.1:1990084-2031224 GCF_000151885.1 Dipodomys ordii
GTGAAGGGTAAACAAAGGAGGAGGCTGCAATGCTTGGTAAGAAATGTACGCATTATCCTGCCCATGCAATTGTAACCCCTCTGTACAGTATTTTCACAAATAAAATAAAAAATAAAAAAAGAAATGTACATATTAACTTACTTATGTAACTTTAACCCCTCTGTACATCACCTTGACAATTAAAAAAAGAAAAGATATAGATATGGGAAAATATTTTTAAAAAGACACTGCCTATGGTGGATGCCATATCTTGAGATTAGCCTTAGAAACCTAAATTATAGCTGGGCACTGATGGCTCATGTCTGTAATCCTAACTACTCAGGAGACTGAGATCTGTGTTTCCAAGCCAGCCCTAACCTAGCAGGAAAGTCTGTTAGACTCTTGTGTCCAAACTACCAGAAAACCAGGAGTGACACTGTTGCTCATAGAGGTGGAGTGCTAGCCTTGAGCAAAAATCTCAGGGACAGCTTGAACCCTAAGTTCAAGCTCTACCACCGACAAAAAAAAAGAAACAAATTATTTCAAATGGACAATAAAGATTTTACCATAATGTCTAAGTACAGCTTAAAATATACTAATTTTCAAATTAAGAAACAAAGCACTCAGAAACAAGCAATCAATTTCATTAAAATTCTTTCAAAATATAAGGTTATATTTTGTATGTTTTATGTAAATTTCCAACTGCAGAATCACAATACACAGTGTTGCACTACTAAATCAGAAATGATATAATAAAGCATAAAAGAATAGAAATCAAACAATGGCAAAAATACAAAAATCAGAAACAGATTTAAGTATTTCTAGATGGTCACAGATGATAAAGGGTTTATGTTGAATCAGAAACAGAAGAACTAATTATTCAGTAAATTATCTTGATAGAAGCTTAAGTATTTGTGCGCTATATACTTTATATATATATACATACACTTTATACATTACAATGGATTAAATTTTAGCTGTATTATAAGTATGATAATAAAAGAATGTTAGAATTTGAAAACACATAAATGAACATCCCATTTTTTAATGAGCTGGAGAGGGGGAAATGTTCTTCAAAAAATATGAAAAGAGAAAACCTTTCCAATGGGCAAAATGGACAATAAACAAAAGAAATTTACTTAAGAAAACTTTAACTTGTGCAAACAAGCTTTTCAAATGCATTCAACCCATTAATCAAATAATGAGCTATCATTTTTGCTAGTAAAATGTAATGGTTCTATAACACACTACCCACTGTTAAAAGTGTTCTGAAACTAGCTTTCACATCTACTACCTATGAGCATAGAATCTGGTGATATTTTATGAAAAGCAATTTAGTATTGCTAAAGGCTTTCAAATGTAGTCCACATTTTAGCAATTTTGATCATTTGTCATATTTTCCATTTTTATTTTGCAAACACTAACATTGTATGTACTATGTGCCACGCTCTCTTCTAAATGCTTTGCATATATTGGCCCATGTAATCCTCAAACATCCTGATAAGCTATGAATTGTTATTATCATTATTACCACTTTATAAATGAGGTAACTAGAGCACAGATATGATTGTTCCATAGCCATTAAGGGATAGAGCTAGATTTAAATCTGGCTAGCCTGCTAAAATCCACATTCCTGAACTCTATGCAACTCTCATGCAATCTGTAGATTTAATGATGAATATTCCACAAGAATTATCCAATCAGCATTCACACTTTCTCTGTAAAGCCCCTTTTCAATATTCCCCTTCAGTTATAACAAAATTTCTCTTATCCACGCCCTCCCATCCCCCACCACACACAAAAAACATTCTTGGAAAAGTCACCTCGGCTCATTGTCTCCTTTTTCCTCACCTTTTATTTCTTCCTCAGCCCGTTCATTCTAATTTTCACACCCATAACTTTGCTGAAAAGGTCCTCCATGTCCCCAGTGATCTCTTGCAAAATCTACTGGGTACTTTGTCTTACTTTATTGGATGCTCAGCAAAGTTGGCCCCTCCATCCTTCTCATTACATTTCTTTCTGGCTTCCCTGACCTCAATTCTCCCACCATTTCTCAACTTCCTTCACTTGCTACTTGATGGGATCCTCTCACACAATCCACCCTCTTCCCTACATCCTCACTCTTCACAGTTTGAACCCATGTCCTGCTTTACTGCCATCAATGTGCTCATAATGCCCACCTTTATACTTTCAAGCCCAAACCTTTCCTCTGTGCTCCTTACTCATTTGTCTGACATCTCTACTACATGCTTGACATCTCTTCTAGCCTGGCTCATAAGCCTATTAAAAGTTACTTGTCAAAATTTGTTCCATATCCAAATCCTTATACCTAATCCTTCTTTAAATCTCTTGTCTACATTACTGGCCACACAAAGAAAATCTCTCCAGTGGCTCAAGACAGAAAACTTGGAATTAGGTGTGATTTTTCTATCTGCATTTTGTTATAACATGCCAGGTGTTGACCACCCAAATGTTTTGCTTAATATTTACTGCCTCTTCTTTAGCCCAAACCTGCACCCAGCTCTCTTGTACTACTGTAATGTCTTCCTAACTGCTCAAAATTCAGCATTATCCTGCCGTGTGTGTGTGTGTGTGTGTGTGTGTGTTGGTCCTGGGGCTTGAAGCTAGGGTTTAGACACTGTTCCTAAGCTTTTGTGCTCAAGGCTAGCACTCTGCCACAAGGAGCCACAGCTCCACTTCTGAAGTTTTGATGGTTAATTGAAGGTAAGAGTCTCAAAGTCCTTTCTGGCTGCTGTCTTCAAACTGTGATCCTCAGATCTCAGCCTCTTGAGTAGCTAGGATTACAGGCATGAGCCATCAGTTCCCAGGAGCCCTGTCCATCTTGTTGACAAAGCTTCATGGATTCACTGGCTATCTCAGAGAGAAGAACAAATAAATCAAATTTAAGTCTAATGCATTGATTTCCGGAAAGCTGGGCAGCAGGAAAAAAGGGAGTCTTAGGCAAAATAGCCAAATGAGCAGCCTTGCCAGAACCTGCATTAAAAGTAAACACATTGTAGTACATTAAAAAATAACTTTTGTTCCCTTAATACAACACATGTTTAATGTATTCTTGAACATCATTGCTCTCTCTCCATATATACATATATATACATGCAATTCTCTTTAGGTAGATGCACAAAGGAGTTGTCATTCAACAGAGCAGTTTATGAATACAGAGCCTGTTGATCATTGTCATCCCTTTTAACAATCTTACTTACTCCTCTTACCCTACTGCTTCCTTCACTTTTCTTAATTTTTAGGTTATATATTGAATTTTTCCTCTCTACTACAACCTGCTTGAATAACAATGCAGTCGATGCTTACAATATTCATTTTGAAACCTATCTTTGCCAACTGTTGCTAATTCCTACTGGACAGGGTGGCCAGAATCTCAGTCAACCATCTACCCAGACAGTGCTGTGCTGTAAGTTCCAAATAAGCACCATTTCTGCAGGAGATAATGCATAGTCAACCCCATTAACAGTAATAGTGTGAATGACCATAAGCCATTAATTTTGATGAGATCAGGTTTGTCTCACCTCAAAGATTCAACAGAAGCCACAGGAGACATTGAAGTATTCCCACTTAGGTTCCTTTAATGAATAAAAATGTGAAAGTAGTTACAGTCCACCTGACATCCAGACACCACAGGCCCAAGGAAAAGTTCACCCTGTCAGCAGCTACAAGAGAAAAGTGACAAGGACTTATTACATTAGCTCAGTAAGAGTCTAATAGCCAAAAGATGGGGGTAAAAGGCCCTCAACACACCAGGCAGAAATTACCCTGGAGTCTTGAAAAGGCCATTTTTTAAGAAGGTGAGCAATTTTATTTCTTAAGAATTCAGCAATATGGAACAAATTATTTGCTCAAGAGTCTGCAGTCATCCTGAAAATATCTATCAGAATCCCAGGGATCTCTTAGCCACATCATGGCAAGCTATTTTCAAAATGAAGTAGAAAGAGAAAACTTATATGTTGCTCTCATAACTAGTGAGCACATATCTGGCATGTAATTTTGTTTTCAATTTGTGTTACCCATTAATATTCGATTTAGGTTGCATCTTCCTTAGATATGTGTGAGATTGGTCAACATCTAGTATTTAATTTGGGGTGTCTGCATAAACTTGTTCGCATATGAGAATAAGTCCCTGACCTGCCAAAAGATAAGATTCACAGCTCCCTTCCCGAAGGACTAGGGAGAGGGAGAAAGCAATGATTTTGCTTTTCTGACTTGCAAATATCTTGTAAAAGGAAAAAGCCGTAATTCATAGCTCCATATGCACAAAACGTTTCCAACTGGTTTCATTTTGGAGGTATAAGCAATGCATTTTCTGCTAAATGCAGCAAATCTAGTCACTATATTTATAAAAACAAAATGCATTTCGGTTCTGAATATGAAATGTAATCTCTGGTACAGCAGATTCCAAACCAGTACGTTAAAACCCGTTTAAGAGCTACAAAATAAATTATCTACAATTGCTAATTGTTGTAATATTTTGGATCCCATTTTTTTCTAGTGAATTGTGCTCTAGTATCCACAGTAAAATTCAGGTACAGAGATGAAATGATGAGCAATATTCATGATCATTATCTCATGAAGGTGCATAATTTCTCACATAATTAGAATGGCAAATTGGGTAATATCCCCTAAAGATACCAAGGTCTCAATCTGTGGGAACTGTGCCTATTGCCTTACATGACAAAAAATGAGTTTACTGATGAGATGGAGGTAAAGATCTTAAGATCTAGTGATTTTCCTGTGCTATCCAGGTAGGTTAGCAAGGGAGCAAGATGGGAGGTTTACAGTGGAAACTGAAGGGAACATAGTGATGTGATAAAGAAGCAAAGAGAAGGGCAGGTTTCAAAGAGGATATTCTTAGGAAAGGATTGCAAGGGCTCAATATATATATAAAATGATTCTTGTAGAAATGAACTCCAAAAAATAGAAATAAGAGGTTTCTTATTACACTGTTCTTGGTTCTTTTAATTTTTTTCTTTTCTTCTATCCTTTTTTCTTTGGTTTATTCCCTTCTGTCACTGTGGGGTTTTTTTTATTTCTGTACCCTTTGTCTTGTATATGTTTATCTGATTTGGGAAGAGAAAGGGGAAGCACAGAAACAGTGGGACAATGGGTAAAGCAATTCAGCAGTAAAGACCTTTAGACCCTATGTTGGAAATGAACCATACAACTTGGAGGGTAGGGAAGTCTGGAGGTAAAAAACTGGGAGAGAATGAGGGAAAGGGTGACACTGTTCCAAAGTAAATCTACTCATTACCTGACTCATGTAACTGTAACTCTTCTGTATAATACATTTATAATATTTTTTGAAATAAAAAAGGAAAGGAAAGGGTAAGGAGCAAAAGAATGCACAGAGTGAAGCTCTGAAAGCCAAGAAGAGTAAAACATACATTCTCCCACTAACTTCTCCCAAAAGTGCATGATCTGAAAATGTCTTGAATATACATTTCAGATTCTAATTTCTAGCACTGTAAGGTGATTGGTGGCAGTAGTCATACAAAATGAATACAACTGGTTACCTACCACAATTTGTGCTTTTGTATTACTGGTGGCATGCATGGCTTTGCTTTTCTGTTCTATGCTTACCTTTGAGAATATTCATACAAAGTAAATAGGCTTCCTGGACTTTTGGCTCCCTAATAAAAAAGGTGTAATCTTCCCTGGTCTATTTTCCACATACTTTATCCTGAGTCTCTTTTAAATTACTCATTTTTAGAATGTTTTTATTATCTTGAAGTAGTTGTACAAAGGAACTGCCATTCAACAAAGTAGTTTATGAATACGATGTGTCCTGACCAATGACATCCCTTCCAACATTTTCACCCACACTTCCTAGCCCACCCCTTCCTTCACATTTCTTATTTTTTTAGGATATGTTTGAAAATCTTTGACCATTTAACAAAGCATCTTGATCTTGTCATCCCTCCAACATTTACTCAATTTTTACATACTAACACAAATTAAGTTCTGGAAAAACATAAAGCATAAACAATCATAAAGAAAAAAAGAGGAGGAAGCCAGGTGCTGATACTCAAGTATGTAATTCTACCCAGAAGGCTGAAATATGAGGATCATGGTTCAAAGGTAGTCTAAGTTGGAAAGTCCATGAGTGGTAGAGTGCCAGCCTTAAGTGAGTTCAGGCCACATACTTAAACAAAAATTTTTAAGAGAAGAAAAGAAAAAAGAGGAGAACAAGCTTTTGTGTAACTACTTAAAGATAATAAAAATACAATTTTAAAATAGGAAAAATCTAGCAGAACTGGTCATTAAATAAACACATATATATAAATACATATAAATATATATATATATATATAGATATATATATATAGATATATATACATTAGAAATCGAGTTAGCAATTCAGTGTCTGAGTCTCCAAAAGTTTTTTTTGCCTTCCCTTGTCATCATAAAGTGGATGTTACATCTCCAGTTCACATATCTGCAATGGTGGCAGAAAGAAGGACAAAGGGGCAGGGATGATACATGAAACAAAAGAAGTCTGACTTTCAACTGGACATTCTCATACAAAAGAAAGAAGTTAGTCCCATATCTCATCTTTGTCATATGCTAAATAGAACCCCAAGTAGATCAAAGACCTAAATAGAAGAGCTAAAACTAAAAAAGTAAGTGGAAGAAACATAAGTATAAATCTTGTGACCTTGAATTAAGCAATTAATTCTTAGATGTACACCTAAAGCACAAGCGGCCAAAGACTGGGTTCTATCAAAATTTAGAAACTTTGTGCTTCAAAACTATAAAAAAAAGTAAGAAAACCCCCCAAAAAAACTAAGAGAAAAGTATTTGCACATTTTAGTAAAGGTTTACTATCCCGAATATATCATGTAAGCCAGGAGCTGGTGGTTCATACCTATAATCCTAGCTATTCAGGAGGCTGGGATCTGTAGATCCCAGTTCAAAACTAGCCCAGGTAGAAAAGTCCATGATACTCTTAACTCCAATTAGCTGCCAAAAAAGCCAGAAACAGAGCTGTAGCTCAAGTGATAAAACACTAGCCTTGAGCATAAAAGCTCAGGTACAATGCCCACACCTTGAGTTCAAGTCCCAGAACCAGCACAAACAAAGAAGAATATATAATGTAGGAACTTTTACAGTTGAATAGTATAATTATCAATAACTCAGAGAAAAATGGCCAAGGATCTAAATCGACATCCAAAGAGGATACAAAAATAGTCAATAGGCACATGGAAGTTCAACATCCCATTCTTTAGGAGATGTTACACATCAAACCACAGGAGATGCCACTTTGAACCTCCTATGAAACATACAATACATGATAGCAAGAATGTGGAGAAATTGGATCCTCATATATTGCTTTTCTGAGCATAATATTATTTGTTTTGAAAAGCAGTTTGGCACTTCCTCAAAAAGTTGAACATCAAGTTAGCATTTGATCCAGCAATTCTACATCAGGCAGAGTAATAGGAAAAAATGTTCATGAAAAAATGTGTACATTAATATTTAACCACCAAAAGGATGAAGTAGTTTTTGTGAGGGCCTCAACATACTGCCTATACAGTGTGAGGAACCTTTGAAAGGAGAAAGCCAAATAAATAAAAGCCTGGCACCTAAGGCCAGTATTATTTGATTCGGTTCTTATGAAATGTCAGTGCATGCATACAGACAGTAGAAGACTGGTTGTTGAGGGTTTTCAGGGGACAAAGGGAAAGGAAATGACTGCTAATGGATGAGGCAGTTGTTCGGGGGCAGATGAAAAAATGTTCTAAAATCAAATGGTGTTGATGGTCGTACAACTCTGTGAAGATATATTAATGTATAAAATGTTATACTTTAAGTGATGTGCTATGTTAATTGCAGTTCAGTAAATAGACTAAAAACAAACTTTACAAACTGAAAAAAAAGAGAAGAAAGAAGAAAAAATGAAGAAAGAGAAAAGTAAACATAAAAAAAAGAAAGAAAGAAAGAAAAGGCACAAGCTTTTCCAAAGCTCTAAAGCATAATTTGTGCCAAGTTACTTTGGCTTGGCTTGTTTTACAAGTCGATAGAAATAGCTTCCTGGGGTTATGAGCTGCTTTTTTATTTCCCAGCATACTGACAAGGACAGCTCAGTACTGAATTACCTACTGCTGCAGAAACACCTTGAAGTATTTTTAAAGATTTTTGAGTGACTTAGCTTCTGATTTAAATTTTCAGCACCACCACTTGAGAGAAACATGTGTGCTCTCATTAAGCTTTCGTAAGGTGCTGTCCACTTCCTCTCCCAGCCCTTCTCCATTTTTAGTTGTTTTCTTTAAATCGTGGTGCAAACAGTTTTCAGCTTAACATGTACAAAGCACTATCATCCTCCAGACATATCTCCCATCCCCACCCATCTCTTCGACTTTCCTAGTTCCATTTTCATATAGGTACATTGTGAATTTTGTCGGTATTCACTCACCATTCCTCTTTCATTCACCTGTCTCCTTCTTAGTTCCAGCTCCTCCCACCCTTAGTCAAAACCTGTTTCAGTTTCCTAGTATTTATGTTGTTGACCTTAATCCTTGAAAACACTACAGGAAGGAATTGGGGAAACACTGGAAATTATTGACATAGGCAGGAACTTCCTGAGTAAAATTGAAGGAGAATTGACACATGGTATTGCATTAAGCTAAAAGAAAGCTGCCACATAATGAAGGATATAGTTTCTAAACTAAAATGACAGATAAGCTAAAATGGAAGATATTTGCCAGATAAAGAGTTGGTAAAATTCTAATCACCAGAATAGATAAGAAGCTCAAAAAAATAAACACCCCCAAAGAATCAATAGCTCAATTAGTCAATGGTCAAAGGAGGCCAACAGACACTTCTCAGAAGTAGATGGAAAAATGGCCAATACAAACAAAAAGAGTTGATCAACACCCCTGGCATAAAGGAAATGTAAATCAAACCAACACTGAGATTTCATTTCACTTCACTCAGAATGGCCATCAAGAATACAAACTACAACAAATGCTGGGGTGAATAAAAGGAGGAATTGAACACTGATACATTATCGGGAGAGATGTAAATTAGTACAACTACTATGAAAGACACTATGCAGTTCCTCAAAGAGTTGAAAATAAGACTACCCTTTAGCATTTTTGTGCCAACTTGCTTATGATGCTTTTCCATCCGAAAAGCCTATACTACTTGCCACAGTCAGGGTGACAGAAAGCCCAAGATACTTAAGGATATAGGTAATCCTTAGTCAGTGACTGTGCAGTCAGCAAGCACAGATGCTCCAGCCACTTTGCCCTGCCATGAGTTCCACAGTAACAACATAGCTTCCATGGTTTTGAGCCAAAGCTGAAATTTCTGTTTGACCTCCTACTCTGTCCAGTTCCAACTTCACCCTTACTAGGAATATTTTCTAGTAAATTTCTTCTACAAGAATCCTCATCTCAGAGTCTATCAGGAAACCCAACCCAGGGAGCCTCTTTTGCTTATATGCAAAAATGACAATTAAAAGAAAGAACAAAAGATAAAGCTCTATGTTGAAAATAAAACTGATTCTCTTGTGGCCTAGACTATGTCTTGTCAGAGCATTCTTATCTTAATTAATTCCTAGATAGTATGAACAGAAAGACTGAGAGGGAAAAATATGTAGTAGAATGAGTGAAAAAAAAAACCACATTATTAGGCATTTGCCCAAAGGAATGCAAGTCAGAATATAATAGAGGCACCTGCTACTCTTCTTTATTACAGCACTATTCACAATAGCCAAGCTATGAAAACAGCCCAGATGCCCTACAATTGATGAATTGACCAAGAAAATGTAGTATATATACACAATGGAATATAATTCATCCATAAAGAAAATTAAAATTATGTCATTTTCAGGAAAATGGATACACCTGGAAGTCATTACAAGTGAAGTAAGCCAAACTCAGGAAGACAAAAAGTACATGTTTTCCCTATACCTCAAGAATAAACTTATGCATAAGCACATACAATATCACACACACACACACACACACACACACATACACACACACATTGTATGCTTATGTGAGAAACTATGGATGGTAAAACTCCTTTAAATAATTTAAAAAGCACTTTAACAAAAAAAATTGAAAGTTAAAACATGTCTTGTCTGGGCTGGGAATGTGGCTTAGTGGTAGAATGCTTGCCAAGCATGCATGAAGCCCTGGGTTTAATTCCTCAGTACCACATAAACAGAAGAAGACAGAACTGGTGCTATGGATCAAGTGATAGAGTACTAGCCTTGAGCAAAAGAAGCTTAGGGATAGTGCCCAGGCCCTGAGGTCAAGTCCCAGGACTGGCAAAAAAAAAACCATATTTTGTCTGAAGTATAGATATTAGTAGAAGGGAGCAGAGAAATAGGAGGAAGGGAAAATATAAGCAAATTATATGCATGTGTTAATTGAATAAAGCTGATTTGAGGGAGGAGGAGGATGGTAGAGAGATAATTATGATTGAGAAGCACTACAAATATAAATGGATTTTAATTAAAAAGCAACCACTCTGTACAACTAATTAATATCAATACAATGAATGAGATAGATAGATAGATAGATAGATAGATAGATAGATAGATAGATAGATAGATAGATAGATAGGTTAGATATAAAGATAACAGACAGACAGACAGACAGAGAGAAACACACAGATGGGAATCCATGGTTCACACCAATATTCATAGTTAATCAGAAAGCTGACATCATGGCTCAAAGACAAGCGTGGGCAACTCCATCTCCAAAATAAACCAGCAAAAAGCTGGCTGGAGGTGGAATTCAGTTGATAGTGTCAATTAAGCATGCAAGCAAAGCAAACTGAGAGCCCTGAGTTCAAATCCCAGTAGCACAGGAAGGACAGAAGGAAAGGGAAAGGCAAGGCAAGGAAAAAGGTTTAGATAGCAAGTGGTTCTCATCATTCTTGAGGATGCAAGGAAGCTAGTCTCTACTTGGATTTTGAGAATTTAAGCTCTCCAGGCATGATAGTTATTTCTCTTAGTTTTGATTCTCTCTTTGTAATGTGGAAATAACAATAGTAACACTGAACAAGGTTCAAATGAGATCATGACTGTGCAGCAATTATAATAAAAAGTGAAAATTTTTCTCCAGTTTGGATCTTGAAGGTCCATTTGTTAAAAAGCTTGGTTGTCAGCCAATGGTGCTATTGGGAAGATGTAAAATCATAGAGGTGGGGCCTGATGCGAGGAAGTTAAGTTACTCAGGACATGCCCATGGAAAAGACATGATATTTATACCCCAGTTCTTTCCTTTCTGTCTACTGCCTATCGACATGAGACATTGCCACCACTAAAAGCTCCTTACGATCTACTGCCTTACCTACCACCAGCCCAAACACAATGGAACCCAGCAATGTAGGTATCTGAAATATCAGATCATATGAGTCAAAATAAATCTTCCCCTTTTTTAATCTGAGAATTTTTGTCATGGTCATGGAAAGTTGACTAACACACTATTGTCTCTGGAATGATGTGACTATAGGAGCTAGATTTATCTGAGAAATATGCAACATTGGTAGCAGTAGCAATCCAGGGGCACCAAAGACTACTTTTCTGACTTCATATTGCCATGTTTGAAATTAGATCCAATTTAACAGCTAGGCTAAATTCCAAACACCTTACAGCGGATGCAGTTTGAAATTTCATTCCAAAGGTTGAAACTCAGTGCCGCATGTAGAATGTTGGAAATGTTATTCCTGGTGGCAGAAGGCACTAAGCTTCTGTTTCCGGCAGGTAGCACCAGACAGACATTTTAATCAGCCCCCAAGGGGATCTTTCTAACACCATTCTGATACTGGGAAGCACTGTGGTTGTCAAATTGACACCTTACTGAAGAGAGATGGCTCCTGGAACAACATGGGATATATACAATGCGTATATACTTTTAATTTTTAAAAGGATGAAAGATGCAGTCGGACTCACCCAGGCATAAATTATCCAGTATGGCATGTCAGTCACCAAGCACAACCATGAGACAGAAGAAGTTGCAGGATGAAGTATAAACACCTATGAAGGAATGCCTTGCTCACAGCTCAGACACAGCCCACTTCAGGGGTAGGGAGTGGCTGAGGCTTATACAAAGAAATCCCAGAAGTGTTGCATACCATCCCCTAAGCAAACTCCCCTAAGAAGCCAAAGACAAGCTGCAGTTGTTCCTGGCTGGAGAATAACTTCTGATGTTCTGACTCAGTTCAGTTCAACCAGGGATCCGGCTTCCTGCCTGCTTCTCCACAAATCTACCCCACTGCCAGGAGCCAGCACATTCTCTCACAACCTACACCAGCTCATGTCACACTCCTACACAGCACCTGCCACACAAAAAGTTCAGAATCCAAAGCCTTTGTCAGGATCAATAACTCCAACATAATCAGATCCCAGGTCCCTTTTGCCTCTGTTGCCCTGAAATGCCCCCTTCTTTCTCTTTCAGTGTTTATGTGGCTTGCTTCCTTTTGTATTCAAATTTCTCCCACAGTATCACCTTTCTGAATAAGAAACCTTTCTTACTCTGGATTAGAAGATCTGTGAGGACAAAGACTTTGTTTTACACACAAATAATGTCTAGTCTACACTGGTACCTAATTGGTCATGAAGAAATGGTTCAATGAATAAATTCATGTTATATGCACATAAATTTGGTCAACAGTACTAAAGCAACTGTGATGATAGCCATCAAAACCCTGAGAATATAAGTCCAGATTAATGACAGGTAGCTACTAGGCACCTGGAAAGGTAGCCACACATTATTCAATAAATTTTTAGGACTTGTAAAGTCATGTAGAATGTGTCTGTAATTTGTATATAGACAATACATTGAAATTATAATATTGTAGACAGAATAGGTTTAATAAAATAATGGCTAAAATAATTTTACCTGTTCTTATTTTTATTTGAAAATGCTGAAAACAAAGGTTACAGTTATATAAGTTAGAGAGTAAATTTCCTTATGGAGAATATCACCCCTTCCCTTCCACTCTCCCAGTTTTTTTTTTTTTTTTTGGTCCAGTCGTGGGGCCTGAACTCTGGGCCTGAGCGCTGTCCCTCAGCTCTTCAGCTCAAGGCTAGCGCTCTACCACTTGAGCCACAGCCACTTCCGGCTTTTTTCTTTTTGCTTATGTGGTGCTGAGGAATCGAACCCAGGACCTCAGGCTTTGCAAGGCAAGCGCTCTACCACTGAGCCACCTTCCCAGCCCTCTCCCAGTTTTTTTTAATATGTTTCTTTAAAAAATATTTAATGTATCAATTAGTAATCAAAGATTTATCTTGCTAGCTATGACCTTTGCTATGCAGAAGCTCTGCAGTTTAATGCCATTCCATTTATCCAACATGTCTTTCATGTGTTGTGTTTCTGGGTTTTTATTAAGAAAATTTCGACCTGTGTCAAGGAGCCCTAGTGTTTTTCCTATCCCTTCCTGTAGTATTTTTAGGGTATCTGATCATAAATTGAAGTCTTTGATCCGTTTGGAGTTGATTCTGGTGCAGGGTGATATACATGGATCCAGCTTCAATTTTCACATGTATAGCCAATTATTGCCAGCACTATTTGTTAAGAGACTGTCTTTCTTCCATCCTATTTGTGGTTCCCTTATCAAAGATTAGATGGGTCTGTGGGTCTGTGGGTTCATTTATGGGTCTTCAGTTCTATTCCATTGGCCCGCTCTTGTGCCAGTACCAAGCTGTTTTTATTACTATGGCTTTCTAAATTTAGTATTGATATTCCTCCAGCACTGTTCTTCCCGCTAAGGATTGTTTTTGCTACTTGGAGTCTTCTATTATTCCTATGAATCTTTGGATTTCTTCTTCTATATCCAAAATATACTTAGAGCTCAAAAATTTAATTCTCCAAAAACAAATCCTCAAAGAAACAACCACCCCATTAACAAGTGGACTAAAGACTTAAAAAGACACTTCTTTGAAGAGGAAATAAGAATGGCCAATAGAAACATAAAGAAATGTTCAACATCTCTGGCCATAAGAGAAATGCAAATCAAAATTACACTGAGATTCCACCACATCCCAGTTAGAATGGCCCTTATCAAGAAATCTAATAATAGTAGATGCTGGTGGGCATGTGGCCAAAAGGGAACACCTACTGCACTGTTGTTTGGGAGCATGAATTTGTTCAACCATTCTGGAAAGTGGTATTGAGGTTCTTCAAAAGGCTAAACATAGAGTTCCCCTATGACCTAGTAATCTCACTTCTGAGCATTTACCCAACTGACCACAAACAAGGCCATACTACAGCTACCAGCATAACAATGTTCACTGAAGCATTATTTATCACAGCTAAGATACGGAACTAATTCAGATGTCCCTCAGGTGATGAATGGATCAAGAAAATGTGGTCTATATACACAATGGAATTCTATGCTTCCATTAGAAAGAATGACACTGCTCCATTCAAAAGAAAATGGAAAGACCTGGAAAAAATTATATTAAGTAAAGCAAGCCAGGCCCAAAGAAACATAGGTCATGTGGTTTCCCCCATTTGTAATAACTAGTATATGTTTATGGTATTCTTAGCAGGGATCACAATAGCCCAATCGCTAGGTGCACATGACCTTATATAATGGAAGCATATCAAAATGAACTTCAAAAATTGGAAACAAGAGGTTTTAATTATGTACTGTTTCAAGTTATTTCTATTATTTTTTAGTTTTCTGTACCCTTTGTCTTGTATATGCATTTACCTGATCCGCAGAAGGGAAAGGGAACCACAGAAACAGAAGGACAACAAATGAGCTAATACAAGAATGATACTTACCTGTATCCCTATTTCAACGATTTACATGTGGACCCATTGCAACAAGATGTATAAGTCGTAATGTTGAAAAACGAACTCTACAACTTTGGTGGGGGGGGGGAGACAGGGGAGGGGACGGAGTGGGGAGAGATTGGAAGGGATAGGAAGGGGAAACAAAGGAGGAGGCAACAATGCTTGATAAGAAATGTACTCATTATCTTGCCCATGTAATTGTAACTCCTCTGTACAGTATTTTCACAATAAAAAAAGAATGATACTCACTAAACACTATGTTGAAAATGAACTTTACAACTTAGGGAGGGGAGGGAAGTAAGGAATGGAAAGTGGGAGAAAATGGAATGTACTCATTACCTTACTTATGAAACTGTAACCCCTCAGTACATCACCCTTACAATAAATAATTTTTTTAAAATAGCTTAAAGAAAAAAAAAGAAATCTTAAAGATTGCTTATTTGATTTGCACCGGATGTTTGCATTCTGTTTCTGTTGGGAAGAACTGCTCAAGTAGAAGACACAGAACACTAAAAAATTATTTTTAGACACTAAGAAAGAAAAATCAAAAAGAATCAATAAGGAGAGAGAGAGAGAGAGAGAGAAAGTTAAGAATGATTTCTATAACCTTGTTGGAGAAACCAAACGAATGTATTCATCAGTTACTAAGTCTCAGATGGGACCTGTATTTAGTAAATCTCAAGTGTACATACAGCACAACGGACCACAGTCTGTAAAGGACAGGATGAAAGATCTGTTTAGAGTTGTCCAGGTTAAGGAGGGGAAAGAAAGTTGGGCCATTAAAATTCTTACTAAAAGCTGCTCCAGCCTCCCCTAGTCAACTAAGGGAAAATACAGTTCTTTAGCTGATGACATTGCATTTTACAGATTGCCCCTGGCCAGAGGCTGCTGCCCCTGCTGTTGATGCCTGGAGCAAACAAATGAGACAAGGTTGATTGGGGAGCTCATGTGATGTATAATTGACTAACACATTGCCAAGCAGCTATGCAGGAAGAGCATAACTCATGCTGGGCCTGAAACTTAAGCTGCCAGACATCAATTCCTACACAGGGGGCCTCTGCTCAGCACACCTTATTCCTTTCTTCTGACCCATACCTTGGACTCTGGAGGTGGTCCCTGAGGGTGAAGAATGTGGAACTTTGGATCTAGTTAGACAGTGGCTCAATATAAGTGACTCTCTTGCAACCCTCCCTGCTACTCCTATAAATTAGAGGATCCTGACGCTTAGATGAAAGAACAGCCCAGGGAATTTATGTAGGCTTGTCTCCATGGAGAGGATTCGGAATTCAGGCAGATGCACTATCACATACAGCATGTATGGGAGTCAGCATGGCACAAAAGGCAAAGAATCATATTTGAGAAAAAGATTACTGGATGAAGACCAATGCAAGTGTGAGAGTGTGTGGCCCGAGGTGGGCTGCAAATAGTGCAGTTGGCACAGAAAATGCAAGGAGAGATTCATGTGGGGAAAGTGGAGAAAAGGTACTGTTAAGGTGTTAAGGAGCATGAACTGTAGTCTGAGAATAAAGAGGAGCTGGTATAAAGATTTCAGCTACAAACTAGCAAGGCAAGAATTGATTTGAGAGCGATCACCCTGTCTGCAATATAAGGGAAATTTTTAAGGGCATAAAACCAGTTAGCACTCACATCAGTCAGGCAACAAGTGATAATGACCTGAACTAGGAGGACTTCAAGAAAGCTTTCAGGTAAATAAACTAACATGTCTAAGAGACTGAAACAAGAAAGTATGGGGAAGGGAATATAGTATAGTCTATGTCTTTTGGCTCAGGTTAAAACCAAGGTGCTATGAAGAGACTATGTATGTGCATGCATACATGCATGTGAATATGCACACCAGATAGAGCTGGAATTCTTGGCCATGGGGAGAAAGATGAGTAGTTTGAGTAGTTCATTTTAGAACATGAGAAGTTTTAAGTGCCCCATGCACTCTATATAAACATGTAAGTCTGAAGCTCCGAAAAGAAATTATAGCTGGAGAAAGATTCGAGGGTCATCACAAGTTAGGTGGACATTAAAAGCATGATTGTAGATAGCACTTAGATACCTAAGGATGGTGTCTAAGAAAAAGATGGCTATGAGAGAAAGATATAAACTGCAAAGGAAAAGACAAAGATAAGGCCCAAGATAGAATGAGGTACAAGGCCAGTCAAGTGAAAATATTAGGAAGGAATGAAGCGAGGTTACACTGACCAGGGAATGGTCATATGTGGAGTTCATAAAACAGAAGAGCAGTCATTGGATCTGTTTATTAGGTCCCCTGTGTCCTGTTGAGAAACTGATTCAATGGATTACCAGAGTCAAAGTCAAATTACAAGACATTAAAAGATAAGTAAGATAATTGAAGAGAGCAGAAAAGATGAATGCATTAATTTCCAAAAATCATGGTGAGAGACAAAAATGAGTTAGAATATGAGCAAGGTGACATGTTCATGTAAGCGCTTAAAGGCTTTGAATTGGAGTATATTTTTTCTTTATTTTATTCTGTGGCAGAATGAAGGCAAAAGTTCTGTTCCAAGAGGCACTTTTTTTGAGTATATAATAACTGGGATATGGCATGTAGGAGAGAATTTTCAATCCATAATATTAACATCAGACACATGCGCACACACATACACAATGCACACACATGCGCTCGCACACACAAACTAAACTCAAGTTGCATAATGACACACAAATATGCACACCAAAGTTAGTATTGGACTATAATCTTGAATTCCTTGCACATATTCCAATTTTGAATTCTACTATAGCCTAACTAGCAAGATTACTTCCTTAGAGTCAACGACCCAAGACCAAGTTGTGGCTCTTTCTTTTTTTTTGGAGGGGGGGGAAGGTCCGGTTGTGGGGCCTGAACTCTGGGCCTGGGCACTGTCCCTCAGCTCTTCAGCTCAAGGCTAGCGCTCTACCATTTGAGCCACAGTGCCACTTGCGGCTTATTTCTTTTTGCTTATGTGGTGCTGAGGAATCGAACCCAGGGCCTCATGCATGCAAGGCAAGCACTCTACTACTGAGCCACCTTCCCAGCCCTTGTGGCTCTTTTTCTGAATGATTATGAGAGATTTAACTTATTCCTTCTGAGATTCAGTCATTTACATGAAAAAGCAGAGAGGTGAACTAGATTAGAGCTGATATCTTAGATACCAGACCTAGCAGATTGGCAGAGGCTGCTTACTGCATTGAAATGGCGCCCCAGGCTGTGTGTAAGCATAGCAAGAAAGATTTATAATAGATTAGTAAAGTCTTACAGGCAGCAAAACAGTAGCATTAACTGTTCACCATTTCTGAACTTCCGAACTAAAGCATACCATAATTCATTAAACGCATTATCATCTTGCCATGCATAATGACTTTGGCCTAGTAAAATGCACTGTAGCTATTATTATCCATTATTTAGTCCATACTCCATTTTGTTGGGTTTTTTTTTTACTATGGAAATAAGGTCTGACATCACTATCTCCATGGTTCTATTCAGAAACTAGACCTATTCTTTCCTGTTTATCTTTCTAATAGGTTTCTTAACAGCCATACCATTTGGGGATACAAATCATTGGTTGTAAAAACTGCCGTCATATATTTGGAACTGCGTGATTTACTAGCTATATGAGGCTCCAAATAGAGTCCACAACATTTTGAATTGTGACAAAACTCATTTTCAAGCCAGGTTCATTGGTTGTTTTGCTGAATTCCAATGTCATATTTATGGTATATCTATGGCCTCAAAATGAGAGGTCCAATTCCTCTCCTTTAAATCAAGATCTATTGCTATACAGGAATAATCACACAAAAAAAGGCATGGCAATTACTCCTCGAAAATGGAATACCTCAACCACCTCCAAATTCACATGTATGTGTCTTTAATAATTGGCTGCCATAAAAATAGCTCTGCTCCCATCTTCAAGTGAACTCAGACCATGACTTGAATGTACAGCTCTTCTACCTGGTGCCAGAGAGTTCCAATAATACTATCTGCCCATAGCATTGTTGAGAGGCTCCATTGAAGTATAAATGGAAGCACTTTGTAAATTCGTAATTAGTGTATCTAACCAACAGTTTTACTACTATTTTTTTTTTTTACTCTCAGCCCTTAATAGGGAAGGATAAGGTATGGAGGACTCTTGACACTAGGTCAAAAGAGTAGAAAGGAAATCCGCAGTACTTCAAGCAAAACACACACACACACACACACACACACACACACACATACACACACACACAATTTGAAACTCTGAGGACATATAGTAAACAAAGCCAGTGAACTGCCATTAGTATCCATTGTTATCCTGTGAGAATATTTTCTTTATGAGCAGTGACTAAAACTTTGGTTTTCAAAACCTAATATATTTGTCCAAATTAGACAGTTTTATACTGAATGACACAGAAGGAAACTTAAATCACTAATAGTTGGCATGTACACTTGATTCTAGTCTTAATGAAAAGAACAAAAAATGAAATCCCTCAAGAAAGCTTCAGCACTGCACTTCACTGTGGCTTAGTAGCTGTCAGTCCTCCTGGA
This sequence comes from Dipodomys ordii, assembly GCF_000151885.1. Classification (NCBI taxonomy): domain Eukaryota; kingdom Metazoa; phylum Chordata; class Mammalia; order Rodentia; family Heteromyidae; genus Dipodomys; species Dipodomys ordii. The sequence continues at coordinate 2,009,384 of NW_012267408.1, forward strand.
ATCCTCGATTGTCTGATGCTTTTCTATGTGGCTGTGAAGCATACAACCTACAACTACAGCTCACTGAAGGGGTACTGAGACATGTCTGCACCATTTGTCACTTGCAAACCAGTTTCTAAATGTAAACTTCAGCAATCCTGACATGAAAGATTTGAGCCACCTAGAAGTGGCCACCAATGAAGCAGTGACAAGCTAAAAACAGAGACTTGGACCTTAACACCAACTCTTTTCTCTCTTTTTTTTTTTGGTCCACAACTATTTTCAGTTAATCGGGAACTCTATTGGGCTATTTTACAAAAGGAAATGCTCCAATATAGCTAAAATCATATTTTGTGTTAACACCAACTCTTAAGAGAGCAATTACTTTAAATTCATGTCTGATGAATCGAGGCCATATTAAATATCCTTTTAATTGCCTCTATGTTGTTGCTTTTGCTAGAGAGACTAATTTTACCTTACATATGGTATATTTACATGTCTATCATCAGGAGGCTGTGGGAGGGCAGAGAATTCAAGGCAAAACGAACATTTTTATTTTTTATGAAAAGTTTATCTAATTCTTGGGGTCCCCCTCTTCTTCTACCAGCTATGTGTGCCCTCAGGGGGCAGTCTGGCAACTTGGGGTTGTTCTATCTTGCCTGTTCTTTTGTCCTTTGGAGAAATACCACTGTCTTGTTGCTTCCTGTCCGTTGCCTTCCTTCCATGTCTGCCTTCTTCCCTGTGGTCATCTCATTTCCTTTCTCACTAGAGACTCCTCAAGATAGCTCTCCATTTTACTGGTGTCATTATTCACAAAGTCTAGTGTACTTCTTACTTCTTCTAATACATTATAAGATTCTGCCAACTCATTATTTTTTTTTATAATTTCAAAGTCACCAGGCTTGTTTCTATCTGGCTTCTTTTGTGAATGTTTCCTTCCTGTAAGCAAAGCTTACTTTTGCTATTTATTGTCTTATCTCATCTTTAATCTCATGTTTCATAGAATCCTGGCTTAATTGAATTTCATTGAAAGGACAAGCAGATGCTGCTTTAAATTACTTTTGCTTCCTACGGTAAATCTTTTCTCTCAAGTGTGTCCTTCCTTTGCCTCTTGTGAGCTCTGTTCCTCCTTTAAGCTACAGAGTCTCTTTCAGAGGTCCAGAATGATATGTGTGGATTTTGCCTACTCATCTTCAAAAATCATAATTTTATCTAGGTACAAAATATCCACCCCAAAAATAGAATAAGATACTAAAATGGGACTGTTTTCAGTTTTAGAAAAAAATAATCAATACAGGCAACAGGAACAGCTATGTAATTGAGTACTGGACCCAATCCAGGGTGGAAAGGCAGAGGAATTGTTTACAACCTTTAAAGCCCCAGATGGTGACAGGAAAGCAACCCAAGCATGGACTGACAAGCACCATGTACAACACAGGTCCTGTGACCATGAAGGTCATCCCAGGGGAAATACCCTCACCACCCAACACAGGGTGCTCACACATCAAGACACACTCATAATGACATGTCCATCCAGTGGATTTTCCAGGCCACCTCTTTGCCATCTTAAAAGGCATAAAAGTGTTAAATGGAAGCGACTAAAGAATGATTTTGAATTCGGGCACTATCTCTAGAGCTGAGCATCGAGATCTGTGTACTGTGTCCAAAGTGAGCATGACTTCACTTAAAGCACAGGAAGGTCTGTGAGCAGCCAGGAAGGGAGCAGCCTCAGCATCACCCAAAGCCCCAGAGCAAGCAGTTCCAGGGGACTTCACTGAGGATGCTCAGGAGTGTCCTGTGAAAGGACAGTGCTGTCTCAGGATGTCTGCCAAGCCAAGAGAGCGCCAGGCGATAGCACTGCCAGGCAAGCATATTCTCTTCTGCACCTGCCTTGGTCTGGATCGAGGCTTATGGCTCCATCCGATGAGAGAGAAGAGAGAAAGAAAATTTGATGCTGATATTTGAATCTTATCAGGTACTGAGTTGCAACTACTTCGTAACCTAGCTAGTCAGAGGAATGTCTATTATATCCATGTGCAACATAACAATGTTTCAGTCAACAACAAAATTGGAACCGAAAGGCACAGCTGAAGAAAGGGCAAAAGTACAGAAAACTGCAGGCGAGGAAAAGAAGAGCCATGAAGAAAAGTTGTGGTGAAAAGCTGCAACAAACTCATTTTAAGATTTTAAATTGGGGGTGTCATTAATAGTAAAGAGTGTTCACATTGCATTATTTACTTATAAGGAAAGTACGAGAGGAAGAAAGGAAGAAGGAAAGGAAGAAAGAAAGAAAGAAAGAAAGAAAGAAAGAAAGAAAGAAAGAAAGAAGGAAGGAAGAGAGGAAAGAATGAAGGAAGAAGGAAGGAAGGAAGGAAGCAAGGAAGCAAGGAAGGAAGGAAGGAAGGAAGGAGGCAGAGAGGGGGAGGGAGGGAAAGGAAGGAAAAGACAAAAAAAACCTGGAACTAGTAGCTTATTCCTATAACTCTCTATATTCAGAGAGTTTTGATCCAGACAAAAAAAGCCCATAAAATTCCCTCTCTCTCATTAACCAGTAAAATTCTGCAGTGGAGGTGTGGCTCAAGTGGTAGAACAGCAGCTATGAGCATGGGTGGGAGACCGTAAAAAAGAGAGAGAGGGAGAGAATGAAAACAAAAAAGTAAATCAAGCAATCTGTTGTGGATATATTTCTGAGAAGTGCAACATTGCCTCATGAAGTGGCTCATCCCACCAGAAGGGCTGTACAGAAAGGCAGCAGTGCTAGGAGGTGATAAGAGGTCATGAGTCCATGTAGGCCATTGCCCCCAGAAGGTCTTTAACTATGCGATGGAAGCAGAAGGTGATGGCACTGATTGTCCTGACCCTAGATATATGTGTCTGTTTATGGATTAGTCTTTAACAACAGAAATATTTCACAATCATCACTATACATGTGTAAAAATGAAACAGAGTACTTGACCATGCACTTGAGTAGGAATGGAGATAGGTAGGGAGAATGATCATGGTGCACTAGTCAACAGCTGATATGTTGGATTGAAACCCCTTTGAACCACCACTGAAAGACAATAAATAAATCATTTAAAGCAAAATAACTTTGGAAGGATATAAACATGAAAATATTAGGTAGAGTTGTGTGATGTGCTTGTTTTAAGCTTGGTCTTGAAAGGTTGAAAATTTTAAATTTATTTTAAAAGTAACAGTAATCACAAGTTAAGTCATTATTGAAGAATGTTTGTATAAATGTAGTGTTGCCTAAGTGCAAAGCATGTGTAAACTTCCTGGTAGTGTGCAACAACATTTGAGGCCTTTCCCCACACTTACTCACCAAACTTCCAGTTCAGTAAAATCGATTCATGGTAAGTCTCTTATGTGCTATTTTTTATCTTTTCTTTTCTTTTTCTTTTTTTTCGTTAGTTGTGGTGCTTGAACTCTGGGCGCTGTCCCTCAGCTCTTCAGCTCAAGGCACTGCTCTATCACTTGAGCCACAGTGCCACTTCTGGTTTTCTGGTGGTTTACTAGAGGTAACAGTTTCACAGACTGTCCTGTCTGGGCTGGTTTTGAACCACATGATCCTCAGATCTCAGCCTCCTGAGTAGCTAGGATTACAGGCGTGAGCCATCGGCACCTGGCTTACTTTTTATCTTTTAAAGCCCATTTTTACTGTGCCTTCTCTGTTCATAGGCACAGGTACCTAACATTGTGTTCAAATTGTCAACAATACACAATATGATAGCGTGCTCTTCAGCTCGGTGGCCTTGGAACATAGAAGTCTGTAGCATATAGGCTGTGCTGCTTTTGTAAGTACACGCTGATGCTTGCCCAGTAACAGATCACTTAACACAGCAGCACTCAAAACATAGCCTTGCCTAACACAAGACTATTTTCAGAGTCACTGGACTGGCCTCTCTCACCACAAGGCCACAACGAAGAACATCATCTCAAGCTTGCACAGTTACTTTATAGATTTGGGCCCATCGAGTTAAATGTGTTTGTTAAACATGTCTGCTGGATAAAAGCTTCTAGGTACATCTTTAGAGTGAGCACACCTGACCTCACAAGGACCTGGAGCAGCGGGGTCTTAGACAACGTCACAAAGAGACAGCTGCATGTCCAGGTGTCAAACCTGGAGAAAAATCTTCCTGCTGCCTCCTGAAACCCGACCAACTCTCCACTGACCAGAATCAATTTGCCCATCACCCTGAACTCAAAGAATCGGCTGACTTAGGAAATGCCCAAAAATATTACCTCTATTTCTGTTTCTGTATTTGAAAGGAAAAGTACTGTTTTACACAGAGTGTGAGCTACTGACAAGATTCATCACTGAAGAATCTCCATTCATAGCGACTTTTTCAATGCCCTTTGTATATTTCCCTGACCAAAAATCTTCTTTCCCATCTCAATCCACACAGTCCATTCTTCCCTCCAGACTCAGCCCCCAGTCCCTTCTGCTCTGAGTGAAAGCTAACTAGAAAATCAGATTAAAGCCCTGGACTCCAATCCTAACTGCACATCAGACTCAGCTGCAGAGCATTTCAAACACCAATTCCCGGGCCTTACCTCAGACCAGTTGCCACCAAACAACTGGAGAACAGTTCTCAGATGTCTGCCCTTTGTTTTACTCAGCAGGCAATTTTAATATGCAGCCAGGGTGAGTCACGGGTTATTCCATTTTTGGTTCTATTCAATGTCATCTTGCAGAAATCCTTCACCGCCTTTGGCATGTGGGTGACAATGTTTCCGATTTTTCTGTGCTGACATGAGGTTTTCTTCATATTATTATACTGAGATCAATTCACATTTGTCTGCAATACAAGGAAGACTGTCCTAGCTGTCAGTATCAGGAAATAACTGTCTCACATAAGGGAAATATAATTTTTTTTCTCCTTGTAGCTTGTGGAAACAAGCCAAAGACTTCTGTTATGCAGTTGTTTAAGTGGGCAGTTCTCGACCCTGGTCCTTCTGAATGCTATGGATTTATACTGAATCTTAATCAATCATAAATGCAATAATCCCCTCCTGGTTAAACATTCTCCATCCACAATCCTTCCTCAGCAAACAGACAGGCCCAAACAATTGTCCTTACAAACTGCGCGTAAACAAATCCAGATGCCTTTCTGATCCAAATTCTGCATCTCCCTAAAATTGCAACACTTTATTGATTTTTTTTTGAATTTGAAAAATACATTGTTTATTCTAAAAGGTAAATTCAAGACTGCCAAAAAAATGTAGAACTTCTCCCAGAGGAATAAAATGCAAATGTAAGCATTACAACGTAAAGATCATGAAATGTATTGGGTAATAGTCAGTCCCCAACTGGCCTCTATCTCCTGGCTCCTGTGCATCAGCAATTACTGTTCCTCTCTGCTTTAAAAAGCTCTTAACACTTGTCCACTCCTTGAATGACCAAACATGTATTTCCTCTATGATTTTGCTCACTTCCTTTCTACCTACCAGGTTTGCGATGGAAATTGCACCATCCCAATATCTGACTTCCCTCAGGCAGACCTTCTCCATCCCAAGTACAGCAAGCAGATTGCTTTGTTCCCATTCCCTCCCTTGCCAGCACACTATCCAGGTGCTGAACACAAGAGGCCGTGAATAAATGATGAAACCAAGTTTTAGCTTAGAGCTTGCTGGGTTCCATTTGCATAGCTATAATGTCAGATTCATTATTCACGAGCATATGCTACAATGGCCCTCCCCTTACAGCTCAGTCCTCCACTGCCTCTGACTCTCAGATGCACAAGATGAACCATCTCTCCTGCAGCTTGGAGCAATTTCTCCTTTCTGAGTGCACTGCAGAGTGATGGCTCTATTTTTTATGCAAGTGGGGCTCCTTAGATGCATAACATTTACAGCCTCCCATAAAATAAACTGGAAGGTTTTGATACTGAAAGGCACAAGCATATTGGGTCAACAAGAAAACACAATTAAGGAGCAGTAACTCCCTTAAGAGTGTAGCTGCCTATAGGTAGAAGGGGTTAATTCAGAAGGTACACAGTAGGTCAGGTAAAGAACCCTGTCCTGGTTAAAACTCTGACCCTCTAGACAGAAGTGATGGTTAAGTTTATGTGTGGCTCTGACTAAAGGATGCTCGGAGAGCTGTTAAAATACTGTTGCTGCATAGGTTTATTAAGGTGTTTCCAGAAAAAAAAATATCATTTGAATTTTTGCATGAATTTAAATGAATTTAATGAGCTTAAATACACTGCATTTCTTTTTCTTCCATGCATTTTATTGTAATTATAAAGGTGATGTACAGAGGGGTTACAGTTATATAAATCATATAGAGAATTCATTTCTTGGGGCTAGGAAGGTGGCTCAGTGGTAGAGTGCTTGCCTTGCATGCATGAGGCCCTGGGTTTGGTTCCTCAGCACCACATAAGCAGAAAAAGCTGGAAATGGCGCTGTGGCTCGAGTGGTAGAACACTAGCCTTGAGCTGAAGAGCTGAGGGACAGTGCCTAGGCCCACAGTTCAGGCCCCACGACCAACAAAAAAAAAAATTCATTTCTTTTTTAACAATGTCACCCCTTCTCTCACTCCCTCCCAGTTTTTCCCTCCTGTCCTCAACCACAAGGTATATAGTTCATTTCAATATAATGTCCAGTGAGTACCACTGCTGCATTTGTCCACTCTTTGTCTATTTCTTCCCTCTCTCTTACTTCCCAAAGAACAAACAGAAAAAAAGAAAAAACAAAAACCTCAACAAAGAAAAAAATCTTATTTTTCCATTTCCTGGAGTTCCTTTAAATATTATTTTATATGATCAAATGCACATAGTTATTGTGCCTTTGTGTTCCCCTCCTAAGAATATCCTCATTTGGTCTCACTGTGTGTTGATGCCAAGAGATCTGTATAATTTATCATGTCCCAGTGTATTTATTTTTGCTATCCAGTGTGTTTACTTGGAGATTTATAAGCACAGTATAGGGAGGGAGACCATGCAACCTATGTTTCTCTGGGTCTGGCTTAGTTTGCTTAATATAATGCATTTCTTTTCTTTGTTGAGTAAAGAAGGTAGCCCTCTCTAAGTCTATTTGCAGCCTGAATAAAACAAAAGGGCCAAAGAAGAACAAAATTTGCTCTGTTTGAGCTGAAACATCCTTTATCACCTTCCCTCAGATTATTCCTGGCTCTCAGGCTGAACTACCACAGGTTTTCATAGGATTTGTTGGCCCTCACAACCCACTCTAACAATAATGTTGTATTTGCTATAACTTAACAGGGTTTGGTGAGAAATTAAATTACTATATCTTTAGCAGTGATAAAATGAAACTATATATGCATAGATGGAGAATAATATGGAATGCAATGAGCACATAATGAAAAGTATTTGGGCACAGGTATTGCCACGCTCTTCCTGATGCTGATTTTTGAATCAGTATTTGGAAGAGAAGAGTACAAAGATGAGCTGGGTGTTACCAAAAAAAAAAAAAAAAAGATCAAAGACTTGAAGCTAGTGTCCAAATCCTGGCTCTGCTGCTTATTGTTACATGACAATTGAGACTTGTTTTTCTCCTCTAACTATTGTGAGTAGCCAGGTGCCAACATCTCATGCCTACAATTCTAGCTACTCAGGAGGCTGAACTCTGGAGGATCAAGCTTCCAAGTCAACCCATGCAGAAGTCTATGACACGCTAATTAACTAGCGAAATGCTGGACTAGAGGTATGCTCAAGTGTTAGCATATCAATTGTGTGCCAAGGGAAATTAGATAGCCCTGAATTCAAGCTGTGGTACAAGTACACAAATAATAATAATAAGAGTAGGTAGCAAAGTGGCAGCTCTGATCTCGCATGGCTCTCAGCAAGGTGAATTTGAACAATGTAGGTAAAAGTATTCAACAAAAAAATGGCTTTCCATTTTTTTTCCAAATCTTTGTACAAATGTAGTATAATTTGATAAGAGGTTAGAAACCTGGAACCATTGAACAAGTGTCTCTATTTAAAAAGGAAAAATTAGAAAACAGAAAATTAGAAAATCTCTAACCATGTATGACTGATTCTCTTATTTTCCAATAGTTCTTGTAGTTCTACATCATTTTACTTTATCAATCATTATCAAAGTTAATTTATTTACTAAGCTCCCTCACTAAATCACCAATTAGTGATCCTGCCTTGTTGGTCCTCTTTTGTGATTAATACTTCAGAGTGGAAATGGACAAGAAATATTACCAGCACTTTAGACATTCTGAGTCTGCAAAGGAAAATTGGAATCTTGTCTCTGGTTACAAAAACAGCCAAATATGCCTAAGGAAAACCTTGTATTTACAGTATTAGAAAAATCCATGGATTTCCATGCTGGCTGGTCTACCCACAGCGAATTGAAACGTTTCATTTGGGCTATTTGTTCTTTTAGCAGTGATAAGGTTAGCCTGGATATAATCCTTCAGTTTATGTCTAATCCTTGTCATCTTCTCTCCTGGGACCATTAATTTCCATATGCTTGGCCTCAAGTCTAAGAAAAGGAGAAATGTTGCTTGGAGTGAAGACTTGTTTTATTATTAATTCGGTCTCTCCAAGATCAGAGGTTGCTCCATATCTTTCAGCTTCTGTTAGGGAACAGACTGGCTCAAGGCTGCTACTTAGCCCTTTATTGACAGAGCTGCATGAACAGAGGCCTCTCAACTATTTCAAAGAGAAGGCTGCTCCCACCAACTCAAGAAAGAGATTGCCAAACACCCAGCACACAGATGGTAGGAGATGTGATGTTTGCATTCCATGATACTTCTTCGCTTTTCATGGACCTGTCTCACCAAGGTAGGATAAAGCAGAACCAGATCACTTTCAGCCCCAATATATCTCTTTCAGATATCTGTCAGATATTAGTGGTGCTCTACGAAGTGATCTGTGCAGTCAAATCTTTGTCCTAGGTCTTATGAATAATCAATGACAGAATTGCAACTAGAATACAACCTTTAAAATCCTTGTCAACTGCATTTTTCACATCATCCTTCCCCTCCTCACCCACAATTCCTGATTCACAAGTTCAGGTTGTGTGAATTCTGTCTTGTTAAAAGTGTCCCATTATTTTATAAGTTAGGTATTGAATGACACATCTTTGAGGGCTATATAGTAGTTAAGAGCATGTAGAAAATTCATTTCTAAGAAACGACCAAGATAGGCAGGAATTATTCATTCTTATAACTATTAAGGTTGGCATTTGTATAATAGGAAAAGTGAAACATGTTTAAAAGTCTGGAAGACTGTTTTCAGAAACTAAGTGCAGAGTCTACTGATTACTGTGAAAGAATGATCCAAAAAAATGAAATGACTTTATCTGGTTAATAAAATTTTGGAATGACATTGTTAACCAAGAGAATAAGAATGTAGAAAATTGGTTTCTTTTATATGCATACACAAAATTTTATGGAAACCTCAAGAAGGGAAAAAGGAAATGGAAGCCCAAGATTTGTAATAGATTTTAATTTTATTGAATAAATACTTTTTTGTTCTCTATAAAAAAATATAAGCAATGAATTGTCACCAAGGTTATAACTTTATTTACACAAAAAAATAAAAATTGTCTCAAAGAGACGACTATATTGTATAATTACAAAAAATAAAGGAAATGAATCTGACATATCAGTAAATCTAATAAAAATAGTTGTAAAATTATATTATTTCAAGTACAATGTGAAATGTATTTGAAATCAAACAAATTAGAACCAACTACCAACCACATCTTTCTTAAGAGATACTTTAAAGAATGTTTTTACATTTGTAACAACATCCTGGGCCTTGAGAAGAAGTTTGTTTAAACCTTTTAAGGCTACTTTCTTAGTAAATAAAACCCCTAATTACCACCTCTATTATCAACAACAAAAGAGTAAATGCACTAATACTTTCCATGTTTAGCAGTTTTTTGTTTTATACATATTTCAGTACAAATTTTATTCTAACCCCTATTGATTTATCTTTGAATCCTATTTCTGGAGCTAGATTAAATTAAGATAAGAGCTAAATAATAACAGTGCAATATGATGTTCAAAATAGCTAACAGAGAAGTTCTTAAAGGTTCTCATTGCAAGATATGGTAAGTATGTGGAGTGATGGGTAGTTTGATTAGTCTGATTTAGTCATTTTGCATTGTAAGCATGCATCACAGCATGGTATTTATTATAGTCCATATGTATATGCAATTATTATTAAAAGAAGGTAGGTGAGGAGAGTTAAAAAAGAGTAATAGAGCTGTGGTGAATTTGACCAAAGTTAATTACATACACCTATGTCAATATTACATTGAACCCTTCTGTCCAATTAAATTATTCTAACAAGACTTAAGCCCTTGAAAATGAAATATATATAATAATAACAAATGAATTTAACAATATGAAAGATTTAGTTTTCAGAAAAATGAAATCAATAAATAAAAACTAACAGTTTTAAGGGATGTGAAGGGTAAACAAAGGAGGAGGCTGCAATGCTTGATAAGAAATGTACTCATTATCTTGCCCATGAGTAATTGTAACCCCTCTGTACAGTATGTTCACAAAAAATAAAAATAAAAAAACTAACAGTTTTCAGTACTTATAGACTTATGAATCAGTCTCAAGAAACCAATCTAAAAATTATATTAAGTGCAGTAAGCCAGGCCCAAAGGAACGTAAGTCCCATGGTTTTCCTTATTTGAAATAACTAGTACATGTGTAGGACAAGCAGAAAAGGCCAAAAGCTATGTACATATGACCATATAAGTTTATGCTAAATGAAATGAACCCCAAGATAGGGACACAAATACCTTTTTTCTTTCTTGCTTTTTTTTTTTTTTTTGTCGGTTGTGGGGCCTGAACTCTGGGCCTGGGCGCTCTCCCCAGCTCTTCAGCTGTAGACCAGCGCTCTACCACCTGAGCCTCAGCCTCACTTCTGGCTTTTTCTGTTTATGTGGTGCTGAGGAATCGAACCGAGGGCCTCATGCATGCAAAGCAAGCACTCTACCACTGAGCCACCTTCCCAGCCCCTCTTTCTTGCTTTTGTTTCTAAAATATTTATAATGTACCATGTGATTTTTTTTGTTGTTGCTTTGTAAGTTCCTCCCCCACAGTATAACCCCTGTTTTTGCTGTATTTGATGTTGGTGCCCTGCATCTTGTATATACACTTCTGTAATTCAGGGAGGGGAAGGGAAAAAAGAAAAATGCTTAAATAAATAAGGATACAGGTTGACCCATTGTAACAATAAGATGTACCAAACACTATGTTGAAAACGAACTTTACAACTTTAGGGGGGTGGCAAGGATGATAGGGGGAAAACAAAGGAGGAGGCAACAATGCTCAATAGGAAATGTACTCGTTACCTTGCTCATGTAACTGTAACCCCTCTGTACAGCATTTTTACAATAAAAAAATGTACAAAAAAGGGAAAAAAGCTTTAGTACTACATTTTCATGTAGTATCTAAGTTTCTTTACTCTTTAGCTTATCCATAACTTGAGGGTTCTTTAAAGATTTATCACTTTCTAAGAGCCCTTTTATTTTCTGTTCACATTCCATAGCCAACACTAAAAATCAGTTCTCTTTTGTTGGACCACCTGGAGAAATTCTAAAACATTTTTAAACCTACATAACTGGGACCCCTAGATGCAAATGCTGATTTTGTGAATATTGAATGCCATGCAGGAATCTGTATCTTTTTGAGCTCCCAGGTGATTCATATGAGCAGCCACACTCAAGAAAAAATAGTATGGGGAATTGCATGCCCAAGTCCATAGAAGCACACTGAGGCTGCAAGTGCTGGTAGCATTCTTCTAATGTTATTTTCACTGTGTATGAGGTCATATTATGTACCCATTTCCTGATCCCCTTAGCTCAGATTCAGAAGCTTTAGAAATTCCCATCTACCTTGAGTTCTCATGCAATTAGCTTCTACAAGCTTGTTTTCTCCTTAGTGCCCTTGCACTAACACATACCTCCCGTGGGTGCAGACTCCATAAACCTGTATCCCAGAAGAAAAATCCCAATCTTGTCAAATCTTATAGAACACCCTTCCCCTAACCCACACCTCACTTTCCTGGACAACAGAACAGATGGTATTTCCCCAAAAAATATACATAACAATATCTCCCAACCCATGTGCTCTTATACCTCTCTCTCTCTCTCGCTAAAAGATGAAAGAAAGCTATTTCTCAAACCCCTTGAATCCAGGCATCTCTTAGATGGGTTTGAGCAATTGAAGATAGCCAAAGTGATGCAGAGTGACTTCAGAGGTTAGATCACAGGAAGCCTAGGAGCTTCTACTCCATTCTTGGAACATTTGTTCTTGAAATTCTCCCCCTAGGAACCTCCATGACAGAAGACCAAAGCACATGCAGTAGTCATAGGTAGGTTCCTCTGGTCTACATAGCTGCTGGGTGACTAGCCAGCATCAACTGTCAGCCATGTGAATGGCACACCCATCTCATGTTTTCAGCCATAGGTAAGCCTTCAGAACACCTTGGACAACACCACACGAGAAAACGCCAGTGAGGATATCCAGCTGAACCTAGGAAAACCAGGCAACTGTGATCATGAAGCTGATCACACTCAATTATTACACTAGTTGGATTTTGCCCAAATAAGTCACAGGGAATGATTCTATCATAAGATTCTTGCTCCAAATCTGATTTGTACCTTAATTCTCTAAATTAAGAGTCATTTTTTGAGCCTGCTTACTTAGAGTGCAGACAATTTCCTTACTCTACCTACTTCCATTGGCTTCCCTGTCCCCTTCCCCACAGCTGAAGACACTTGAAATTCTCCATAATTGTAGGTGCCTGGTATTCTGGAGAGAAACCATCTTTCTGGTTATCAAGCATTCCAACTCCTAGGTAGGTACTGGTGGCTCACCCCTGTAATCTTATCTACTCAGGAAGCAGAGATCTCAAGATCCTGGTTTGAAGCCAGCTCCTGGTAGGAAAGTCTATGAGACTCATCTCTAATAAACTACCAAAGATAAGTCAGAAATAGTGCTGCAGCTCAAGTGCTAGAGCACTAGCCTTGAGCAAAAGAAGCTCAGGAAAAGCATCCAGGCCCTGGGTTCAAGCTCTATGACTGGCCCGTGCGTGCACGTGTGCACACACACACACACACACACATACTCCAATTCCTCACCATGATGGCATACCACTGAACACAGGTCCCACCAATAGTTCCTGCACACTAAACTCACTTAGAAAGTATTACAAAATGATATCAGTACTAATTCTCTTCCTGCCTCTTGGAATGAATCTAAAATGTTTCTCAATATTGACATTCAACATTTAAGTTAGATAATTGTTTCTTGTGGGGGACTTGCCACAGTACTGTAGGGTGTTTGGCAGCACCCTGACCCCTATTCTCTACTTATCAAAATCATTCATAGAGATGACAACTAAAACTATAGACAACACCAGATTCCCACCGGGTTGGGCAGAAGGGAACCTTTCTCCTTTTAGAGCTGTTAATCTGGTCATCTGGATACTTTAAACTCTCTAGGAAATTCTAAAAGGCTGTGAGAGTTGCGATCTGAGATTCTAGGACTGGGCTACTTCTCAACTTCAGTGCACCTGTGACTCACCTGGGCATCGTGTCAGGATGCAGAGTCTGACTCAGTGAGCCAGGGTGATGCAGCCACAGTTCTTGCTTCACTCACTGAATAACCAAAAAGTAGACAAGAGGATTGTACTAATGCTTAGAACCCACATCCTGGGACCCCAGGGACCTTACTCTATTGGTCCTGGGGGGGGGAGGAATGATTGTTGGTGATTATGAAAGCAGAGTCTCTATTTTCTCCACCATTGGCAAAGATGCCCAAAACATGGTAGCAGAGTAATTACTCAAAGTAAATTATTCACTTCTTAGGGATCAGTGTGTCGCAGACTGCATATCGCACTTCACTAGAGTAGAAAGTGCCAGCAGATTAGGGAGAAGCTTCCCTACAGTTGCCGCTTGCTGTTGCCAAGGTAAAAAGACAATGCCTTGAGCTGCCAGCCTTTTTACAATAATGCACTTCACATTGCCAGTGGAGAGAATGGCTGTGGGTGAGACTCGAGAGTTCCCCCCCACACACACACCCCACTAACCCACACACAAAGCTACCCCACTCCCCCTCCAACATTTGAAAGTCCACCATTAGATATTCTATGTCGCAGAGGTTAAACAAATGAGTCAAGACCGCAGATTTTTAGTTTGAGAAGGGATTTCTGGAAGTCAATTTTTGTCCCTCCAGGACAGAGGTCAAGCTACAATCGAGTCAAGACAGACTAGCCTTCTGGAATTTACACAGAACTGTGGAAAGGTTACATCTCCCTCCATTCACAACTTGGGAATAGGGAGGATTTGTGCAATTCTGTTCTGCTTTGGCTTGTATCCAAGAGAAATGTTCTTGTTTCCCTCTGGTGGTATTTATTTCACTAAAATTGCTTCAGAAGTATATCCTCTCTCACCTGTAAATTTAGCCAAAAACTTGAAGGCGCAAGTAGCTAAGGAGTCTTTGGGGCATATTACTTAAATCCTACTGGCTCCAAAGGAGGTAAAAGTATCTAATTGTTTGGTGATCTACAATGGACTACAAACACATTAGCAATTCTCTGGTTGGTATAATATGGGATGTGCCATATTTCTCTACTTAAGTCTTGTCAACAAAAAGGACAGAGGAGAGCCAAAGGGACGAGTAAATCTTGACTGTCTGGAAAAACTATTCCAATTCAGGTCAAAGAATGTTTACGTGTAGAAAATCTACTTTTTTCACATTTGTAAGAGGTAACTCTAAACAAATGTTATATGCATGAACATAAGTTCATTCTGGACAAATTTTCTGCTCTGAAACCCCTATCTACTTCCTTAGAATATGGAAGGGGTTGGAAAATGAGAAAGAGCGTGTTGTTTTCCTCTTTTCCTAAAAATATACGCAAGCAGACTCTTTTCATTGGTTTCTGGCTGTCTCTCCTCTGTACTATCCCCCAGCTTTTCTCAGTACTTTTCAGTGGAGTAAATAAAATCTCCACAGACATTTAACAATTAGCGGATGTCATAATTCAGGAATTGCTACTTGTATAGCCATGGCTAGGGGCCACAGATTATCCTAAATGTCCTACAAAACATGAGACAATTCCCCACAAGGAACCTCAGACCAAATGGCCAATCTTGCGAATGTTGAAAAAATCCTTCTCCAGCTTAGATTTTTAGAAGCTAAAAAAAAGAAAAAAAACTTTCAACTAAAGGCTGCTGAGGACTTCAGGCCTAATTTTAGCAACTCAAGTTCTACTCTGACACAGAAGATAGAAAAACAACAAGTAATTCATCATTAGGGAGAGGTTCATTGTTGTTTCTGTAAGCTACTCCCATAGAGTAGCAGTGATGGGGGCATAGGAGGATCTTGATCAATATTTGCCAAAAGGACAGTACACACATGTAATCCCAACACTCTGGAGACTGTGGAGGGGGGAGGGGACAGGGAGATCATGAGTTCAATGTCAGCTTGAGCTGCACAGGAACATTCCATCACCAAAAAAAAGTAAAGGAGAGAGAAGGAGGGAGGAATGGAAAGAAGAATGGAGAAAAGGAAGGAAAGAAGAAGAAAGGAAGGTTGGGGTTTTTTGTTTGTTTGTTTTTTAATCAAACTACTGAATAAATCCTACCCCCTCAGTTCAATGGTGTCTTCATATAGAAAAGGAAGAAAAGGACTTCTTCACTGTAAAATTCATTTTCTGGTTCCCAGCAACCTGAGACTACCTCTGGCTCTCTGTGTATATGAATCACTTTGAAATCATGTTAAAAATGCAGATCTGAATCACTAAGTGTAGGATGAAGCCGAAGAGTCTGTGCTTCCCACAGATTTCCAAATGAAGCTGATGCAGGTCCGGGTCATACTCTGTCTGAGCAGGACAGGTAGACCATGTCTAGACCTGAACAGGACATCACCAGCTTTCTCAGCCTCCGCATCCTCCTGGAGAAACTCAAGGAGGATAATAACATCCCTGCTGTGCCCACATCAGGAACAGTTGTGATGACTCAATAAAAAGTTTTAAAAAATTATATCCTGACATAATCTCTAAGCATCACAAGGGGTTCCAGAAATTATATCAGCTAAACTCTCCAATGTTTAAAAGAGGAAACAAAGGTCCAGAGATGCCTTCACTTCTCCAAGGTCAGGCTGCTGGTTAGCTCGAGAGGCCAGACTAAATTCCGCACCCTGACTATCCTGGCAACATTTTCTCCTTTTCTATCTTCTGGCTGCATTCACTGCCTGGTTGCTGGCACTGCAGGTCTGGCTGTTGTTTACTTGTCTGTGCTTTCCCCTGATGGTGTTACATAATTCCTGAGCTATAAATGAACGTCTCTACTCCTCCATGCCCACCTTCCATTTCATCCATACCTGATGACCATATCCACTAAGACTGGTCAGCTACTGCTTTGTCCCTGAGAGCAGTCATTACACTCTGCTGCTTGATTTTTGTGTGCATGCTGTTCTTAGACTTAATCTTGCTCCCTTGAGACTTAAGAGAAACAAATTAACCAGAGGCAAAAAAAAAAAAAAAAAAATACCCTGAGAGCCTGAGCCTGATCCCAGACGAGAGAGCAGGCACTGAGCTGAGATTAAAACCCACATTCTTATTCCATTGGGCACACTTCAAACCTCTCCATAACAGAACAATACAGCCCTTTAAGATCTACCAAACTGTCATTAGTCCAACAGCTTCTTGTCTTAATACTTAAAAACCTGTTCATCGATAACAATTTAGGTGAAAGGAAATTATAGGTGGAGAGAAACGTTTGTTGGTTTGAAGCATTCTGCCCTCCCAATTGTCTCAAAATTATCTTGGGCCTGCTTTCCCTTGTCTGGTGGCAAGGAGATATTCTGAGAACTCAAAGTTGCATCCTATTCTCTCTTCCCAGGAGAGGCTTCCCTGAGTCTCATGGATTTTAAGCGCCATCTAGTGGTAATCTTAAGATTTCAATAATGTAATTTAATTTTTTTTTAATTTTGTTGTAAGGTGATGTAAAGAAGAGTTACAGTTACATAAGTCCAGCAACAAGTACATTTCCTCCTGACTTCCTTCCCCTCAAGTTGTATAGTTCATTTCCAACACAGTGTCTAGTGGGTTTCACTTCTGAACTGGTTCATTCTTTGTCCCACCATTTCTGTGTTTCCCTTTCCCCTCCCCAAATTAGACAAAATTATATACAAGACAAAGTGTACAGAAATAAAAAAACTGCAACGGAAGGGAACAAACCAAAGGAAAATAAAGAACTGCAAACAGTACAATTTAAAAAATCCTTATCAAAATGTGATTAAAATTTAACTTCAAAACAAAGATTACCAGACCATATATGCTCTCCAAATGATAGGATAATCTCACTACCTGAGATCACCATAGATCAACTATATGTAAATTACCAGTATTCAGATTTATAAATGCCTTTTTTCAACTAATTGTGCATATCAATTTGAGCAAAAAAAATCCTTTGTTAACTTCTCAAACGAAAGCATTTGACAAATACTTACAATGAATTTTTCTATCACATGTTAGAGATGAGTGCTTTATATATTTTCAACATGAAAGAGAGGTTTCCATCCCTGTTTTCTATTCACTTTGGCAACTCCACCCATGTCTTCCAACATGGAAAAATACAGCAACAGGGTTCCATTCCACAGGAAGGTAAAAATCTCATCACTGTTGTCCCACCAGATTGCAGACATTCAAGTCTGTGTATTAGCTATGTGTCAAAACCATTCAATAAAATAGTATCTGTACCAAACATACACAGACTTTCCCAGGTCATTCCCCAAACAATGCACTATAACAACCATTTTAACAGCCTGTGTTGTTAGACATTCTAATATACAGAATATTTAGGTATATAATAGAATGTGTATAGGTGATATGTAAATATTACACCATTCTACCCAAGGCACTTAACCATTCTTGGATTCTGATAGCTAAGACAGATACTAGAACAGTCCCACAGATAGGGTGGGATGACTAAACCTACTGATCTATTGGAGAATAGGGTAAATAAATAATGAGTTTTTCCTTCTCTCCTCTACCCACAGAAGACTTCAATATGTGCCCCCTCCTTAGATTTAGAATCTGCTGGCCCTAATACTTGTACTTAGGAGAATTTACTGAATGGTTACATGAGTTGAGTATTCTTTGTAAAATGACAGACATGCCAAGAGAAGGAAATGTATCTAGAAACCTGCCACCAGATTCTACAGGATTAGGGTTCTTGGTTTCTATTTCTAACTACAATCTATGGGTTTATGCTGCTTCTTCAAGATCAAAAGGAAGTCATGGTTGAAATGCACTTATAAAAGTAAACTCCAAAAAAAAAGTAAATTCCACATACTCTCAGAAAATATGTACAGATGAAATACTGCCAGGAAATACTAAGACAGATGTCCCTTCTATAGCACAAATGGAGATTTCAAAAGGAACTTTCATTAAAAGTGATTGGATGTCCTTGGGCAGCAGCTAGTATTAAATGCTAGCTCACTATAATCCACTTCATTTTGTGGTAGCAAACATTCATTTGTTTGAATAAAAATGTTAACTGGAATAACATAAACAACAGCATAAAGTAGAGCATCAATTATCCCTCATTCATCCTGTAGAAATGGGCCTATTAAAATCCTGTGGATTTTTTTCTGCATATGCCTAGGAATAAAGATTAGGATCATATATATGCAAGGGATATTTTCACTTAATGATATTGTTATTCTTGCAGATGCTGTTGTTGCTGTTGCTTTTGTTGTTTCGGCAGTCCTGGGGTTTAAGTTCAGGGCACCAGGCTTGCTAGGGGGGCACTCTACTACTTGATTCTCGTCTACAATTCACTATGCTTTATTTTTAAAACATGGTCTCACATTTTGGTTGAGGTTGCCCTGGACTACAATCCTCCTATTTATGCTCCTCATGTAGCTGAGATGACAGATACCCACAAATTATGCCCAACTCTTTACTCAGAGGGGATCTTGATGAATAAAATGTTATTAATGTTTTGGGCAATAATTGCAGCTTGAGTTCAGAGCTTCACACTTGCTGAGCAGGGAGAAACCCAGCGATACCTCCAGCATGTAACAATATATTAAGTATCTTCTTGTGTCATTAAATATATGAATATATATTATACAGTGCGCTCTGTTTAATTTAACAATATTTATTGACAGACATTAGATTATTTCTAAATTTCTTTCCCTTATAGCTCTATAACCAAAATGAGCTTCCTTGCACACAAATAAGACATGTAAATATTTGTCACAGAAAAATCATTTCTAGAACTTGAAATGCTGGGTCAAAAGCTATGAATGAGTTTAATTTTGTAATGTACAGTGTCAAAGTGATCTCTAGAAATATAGCCAGAGGTTACCACTCTCACTAAAACTTACAAGGTGGGCAATGGTAGCATTTTCTTTCAGGAGGAAGGCTGATGCCTGTCTATCCTTCATGTTCTTTCTTTGGGCTGTCTTCCTGACTATGCAAAAGACATAATTAAGAAGCAGAAGCTCAACCTCTTCAGATTACAGTGCAAGTACGTGGACCTTTCCCCCGCTGAAGCTGTTAACATTTCCAGACTTGGTGCAGGGTTCCCTGACACAGCACACATAATCAACTCCAGCTGCAGCCTCTGACCTCTGAAGCAAGTCAGATTACTGTTCGTTGGTCTGCCATTTATTTTTCTTAAAAAATTAGAGGAAAATTCTGTCCAGTCTTTGCAGTCTGTTTCCTACTATTTCACATGCATGTAATTCTGATAAATCTGTGTCTCTTTCTGTCTCTCTTCTCTTCCTCCCTCTTTCTCCTTTTTCCTCTCCTTTTCATCTCTCTCTTTCCCTTTCTCTCTCTCTCTCTTTCTCTGTCCCCCTCTTTCTTCTAAGTGATTCCAAAAGGGTCCACTTTCCATGAAATGATTCTATTTCCCTAACAAGCTCATGAAGCAGAATTTCTGTGGATGTGGCTTCCTGAATGATGATGATGATGATGATGATGATGATGATGATGATGATGATGATGATGATGATGATGCGGGAGAAGCAAACAATGAAATTATGAGACATTACATATGAATTCACTCAATAGAATATTCTACAGTCGAACAATCTTAATACTATATCAATATATATTTTATATATTTAATATATTTTCTGGATAGCGCATACAATTCTCTTATTCTGTCAAATAAAAAGTGGAAAGATTTTTAAATATGCACTAAAATCAATTCTTTCCTTAAAAATTTTTTTAAGTCTATTGCTGGAGTTTGCAGTTTCATCTCTGTTGAAGTTACTTCCTCTGAGCAAGGAAGCTCATCAGCTTTGCTAGTGGTTGGGTGTGTAAGCTGGAATACAACTTTCGCTGGTAGGTATTTGCCCAAGACAATTGGTTCTTATTTTCAAGAAAAAAATGAATAATTGGTAATATAAACTAGTTGCTTCTTTCCATATTCTGATTTGTGATTCACATATCACTATTACACACTATGACACTCCATTTACTCCCTTTCAGAATTTAATTCCATAATATGGCAGAAATTAAAGTCGAATGTAATGAAGCTACTCCAAGCAGTGCTTTCCCAAGGTTAAACAAACTGTTAATTACTTTAAATTTTCACCAGAACTCAGGCCCAGCACAAAGTAAAAATCAAATGGACACTATTTACTCATTATGGGAGATGTCTTTTGTTAAAGTCATTAAACCCAAATATTCTTTCTGGATCATTAATTTGGAAATTTTCTTATGAATATTAACAATCTACTTACCTTCCTGTGAAACCTTGTAACTGTATTAGTGATTTTACTTTCTTTGCCTTATGCCTTTAGGATCTTAGAGTTTAATATTTCTGGAAATTTACGAAGCTTATCTAAAGAGATGGCCATCGTGGTTTAACTTATATGTTAAATAGCAACTACTTTACAGTTGATATCAAATCTGTCTGGAACTACTTGAACTACAAATAGTCATATTTCTACCAATTTCTCTAAGATAAATCTCTAATTCTGGACACTTGAGACAAGTACATTTCTTCAAGCAGTTTTGAAGTTCAAATACCACACATTCATAGCCAGCTGTTTCTCTAAACCTTCAATGGATATTTCAAACATTAGCTCATTTCCTGTCTCCAGGAGCAAGAAGTAATGTCTGTATGTCCATGCTACATGAACTAGGCAGTACTTCTATTTATTCAGCAACAGACAAGTGAGACTGTCATGGAATTGACATTATTCGTGAGAAAAAGTTTATAATTCTTTTCCATAATGCCCCTCAAGTCTATTATTAATTTATCTCATAATTTTTTAAAACTCAATTCTACTTTCAAGTAGTAGAAAAACATTTATTTGAGTATTCATTCAGGAAAATCAGCCTCTGATGTTGTTAGTGAACAGGATAAACCCAACATTTGGAGTTCTTTTTTTTAATAAGTTTTTTTGTGTGAAAATACTGTTCAGAGAGGTTACAGTTACATGAGCAAGGTAGTGAGTACATTTCTTGCCTCCTCCTTTGTTTTTCCCCTACTATCCCTTCCTTCCCATGTCCACAACTACACCCCGTCCCCACCCTGCCTAAATTGTTCATTTTTCAACATAGCATCTTGTACATCTCATTGTTGCAATGGGTCAACCTGTATCCCTATTTAAACGATTTGTTTTTTTCCTTCCACTCCTCAAATTATACCAAAATCAAATACAGTGGAAACAGGGGATATACTGTGGGAGAGGGACATACAAAGCAACAAAAAAATCATGTGGTACCTTATAAATACATTAGACACAATAGCAAGAAAGAAAAAAACCACTTGTGTCCTTATCCTGGGGTTCATTTCACTTAACATCATCTTATCTGACCTTTTCTGCTTTCTCAGACATATACTAGTTATTGCAAATAAGGGAAACCATGGGACCTATGTTTCTTTG
>NW_012267408.1:2031274-2038037 GCF_000151885.1 Dipodomys ordii
TATGTTTCTTTGGGCCTGGCTTACTTCACTTAATATAATTTTTTCCAAGTTTTTCCATTTCCTAACAAATGGGGCAAGGTCATTCTTTCTGGTGGAGGCATAGAATTCCATTGTGTATATATACCACATTTTCTTGATCCATTCATCTACTGAGGGGCATCTGGATTGGTTCCATATCTTCCCTATGGTAAATAATGCTGCAATAAACATAGTTGTGCTGGTAGCTTTAGTATGGTCTTGTTTGTGATCATTTGGGTAAATGCCCAAAAATGGGAATCCTGGGTCAAAGACCTAGGAGTCAAAGCAGACACCCTGAAAATATTACAGGATGAAATAGGAGAAACTCTATTGGCACAGGCTGAAATTTTCTTAATAGAGACCCAGAAGCACAACAAATCAAAGGAAGGTTGGATAAATGGGATTGCATGAAGTTGCAGGGCTTCTGCATGGCAAAAGACATAGCTAGCAAGATCAATAGAAAGCCCACAGATTGGGAGAAGATCTTGACTAGCCATACAACATACAAGGTTTCACCCCAGTTAGAACGGCTATAATCAAGAACAACAGATGCTGGAGGGGATGTGGACAGAAGGGAACCCTACTGCATTGTTGGTGGGAGTGTAAACTTGTTCAGCCACTTTGGAAAATAGTAGGGAGGTTCCTCAAAAGACAACACATAGAGCATATGACATATGACCCAGCAATCCCACTTTGGGGCATTTATCTGAATGATCACAAACAAGACCATTTGGAGTTCTTGACTACAGTTTGCCCAGAAATGACAAGGACTGTGCACTGATATACCATTCATTATGCAAACCTCAAATTAATAAGATGGTGTTTTTCTATGAATGACTTATAGTCTTTGACAAATTCAACTCAAACTTATTTCTCCTATAGTAAGTACAAAATAGCTGTATTTTATTCTCCAGAACAATCTGAGTGAGGACCATGCATCTCCCAGATGAGTCAGAGCCAAAACTGACATGTGAACACCCCAGTAACCCAAGGTTGCAAGGAGGAAAACATAGAGCCCCGTGTTACAGTCCTGTATTCAGGGCATTTTTTAAAAGCTGAGAAGGAAAGCTTTCTAAGACATTCATGAAAAAATATCTGTACAAAGAGTTAGGCTCCAGCAACCAGGAAACAGGTACCCAAGAGAAAGAAAAAAAAAAAAAACAGAGTGCTATCAGCAATGGAGCCTAGAAAAATCTCCGAGCCACTGGGGAGCATACCTTTGCCCTTCTTGTACATTATTCATAGCAGCAATAAAATTTTGGAGGCCTTATCAAATTGTAATGATATAAAACAAGGCTTAAAAGTGCAAAGTAAAACTGAGTGCTGTGTTAGTTACTCAGGAGGCTGAGCTCTGAGAATCTAAGTTCAAAGCCAGCCTCAGTAGGAAAGCCTGAGACTCTTATCTCCAGTTAACCACACACACACACACACACACACACACTTCCAGAAATGGATCTGTAGCTTAAATGGAAAGGTACTAAACTTGAGCATAAAATCTCAGAGACATCATCATTCAGGCTCTGAGTTCAAGCCCCATGACTAGCACCAAATAAATATATAGATTTTTCTCAGGGTGGCTGTAACTTCTCTTTTTACTTGGCTAGTTTTTCTTGTGTTATAGACTATATTATGCTGCCTCACTCCCAAAACTCTTTGTGTTAAATTGGTGAACCCCAACACAACTGTATTTGGAGACAAGCCTTTAACGAGGTAATTAAGGTTATTAAGGTTATAAGGGTGAAAGAGAAAATGTAAACCTAGGTATGAAGTAGCCCAAAGAAAGCAACCCGAAAGACCACGTGTACAGAAGTTAAATAGAAGGAAAGATTTATTGCCAGCAGAGCTGGCAAGGCCAAGTTCTCATGAGGAAACGGAGAAAATGGCACCATCCGGCTTCTTGGAGGCCCCTTTTATATTGGAGGCGGAAGTGGGCGGTGCCTCGCCAACTGCGCAGGCACTGCCACAGAGGGCAGCGATTAGGCCTGCGAGGTGGGCGTTTCTTTACAAAGGGTAGGTCCCAACTATGACAAAACTGGACTGGTGCTTTTATAAGAAGAGGGAGAGACATCAAGGATGCATATCTCCTGGGAAAAGGCCATGTGAGGACACAGTAAAAAGGCAAACTGTAAAAAATAAGATTTTTATTTTTTAAGCAACCCACTCTATGGTATCTTGTTATGATACCATACCCTACAATAGCTGAATTTACTATACAGAGATTATTTAAGTTATCATATAACCTAAGAGAGATATACTCAAAAATGTAGTCCCAGCTACTTAGGAAACTAAAGTAAGAGGAACACCTAATCACATGTGTTTGAGATGAATCCTAGGAAGCATACCTAACAGTGTCTTGCCATACCTAATTTAACAACTATCAGTCCATTATCAAGGCCTACTAGCATCCGTGAAGTTCTTTTTCAAACAGTACAGAACTACGCAAAGCAAAGGGTATGGTGGTTATTTTTAGTCGTTTCCACATCCTGTGTAACTATTTGTATGTTCATAAGTGAAATCAGCAAAGGTCTGGACACACCTGGACATAAATTCTTTAAATAACAAAGTGCTTAAATTGTTTTCCAGGAAAGGCCTCCAGAATCCACTCCAAGTTGTTTTAAAACTATCTGAAAAGTGTAGACACGCACAGAAGAAACCAGCTCGACACATCTGGTTGATGACCTTTTGCTGTCACAAACACACAAAATCCCCTGCTCAGAACTCCCAAAGAAAAGAAACATGAAATCTGAGGAGAAGAAGCAAGAGGACAGTCCAGCCTGCCTAAAGAACCCTAAAATGATTCCCAGCTCAACAGGACACTTCTCCCTCTGCCTTCCTATAAGTTTCTCCAGTACCAGCTGATTGTGTTATACCGAAATTCGGGGACCCCCAGAAGACCACCAGAGACCATGATCACTGTAAGCAACAAAGAGCCCGTTTATTGCAAGCTCGAGCTTGGTTCTCCGCCCACATGGTAACCGGTGACCTAAGAGGTCCTGAGCCTAGAATCAGCACAGTTTTTATAGTATTGAACAAACAACTTTAAGGAACTTTTACATAAGAAATTACATGATTGGTTAACATTTAAAGCAAGCTAAGCTGGGCAAATATGATTGGTTGACCTTTACAGAAAAATGTCCTTGGTCCATAGCTTGACCAAAAAACTGTTATGAGTCACACCCAGACCAACAGAATGCATGGCATGTCTCACCCCGGGCTCTGAAGAACTAGTTGGTTAGAAACTCTTAGTCCTAGGTGGCTGGGGGGCAATACCATTTGGGGGCTAACACCTGCCCTAAGCAAACGCCATCTATGGCTCCAAGAATTGTGCATGGCTTTCTGTCATAAATTCCTAGCATTGGGGCTAAAGTGGATCACGAGTCAAGTTGCAGAACTGAGATGGAGTGTTAAACAAAAATGGAGTTGCTTAGGTTTCTTAAAACATTATATTTCTTCCCTAAGGCCTTACTGCCTCAGCCTCCGGGAGGGGCGTTGCAGCTGTGGGGATGATTCTGAGGACTTTGCGCCCTTGGTCAAGGCTGTAAACCCTTTGAAGTCTTTTACTAAGCAACTCTAGGCTCCCAGGCTGACATTCCACTACTGAGTTACTAAAACCAGTCACAGTTAAAATCATACAAAAACCATAAAATCATCTAGCACAAAGCAATTCACACAGAAGCAAAAATGAGCGGTTAGTAATCATAACTTCTAATTTCTATTACATTAAGCATTAATGTTACTCCATGCCTTTTAATAAATTCATTCAGGGGGTGCTTGCCTACTTTGATGAGGGCAGTCCAGTTTTCTGCCTCTTTCACTCCACTCCTCAAGGTTTTAGCAGAATTTTTAGCAAGCAAATGTACAGAAGCGAAAATGACTGTTAGGTGATGTCTATATATTTTTACGTTCTTCAATTGAGCAGCTAAGTTTGAGTTTGTTTTACCAGCTCCTGACCACCTTGCCAGTAGACCTCATAACAAATCCCTTTCTTTATGCAGGAAAAAATAAATCCATTGTTATAGCTCCAATGGTTTCAATGTGATGTGTTCATCCAAAAGCCTGGAATATGGAAGGCTTTAGTTCCCAGCAGACAGCAGATTGAGAAGTGGCTTCATTCTTCCACATCCTTCACACCATGGTATGTTCCTGAAAAACTGTTGTAAGAGAATAAACTCCAAAATATTAGATATTTAGCAATAGATTTGTGAATGTATGTGAGCTCCCACGGGTGCCTGGGGGGGTGAGGGAGGGGGGGCGGCAGGAAGCAAGCACCGATCATGGGTTTGACTTAGGGCCTGAGCATTGTCTCTGAGCTTCTTTTGCTCAAGGCTAGCACTTGAGCTGCAGCTCCACTTCTGGCTTTTTGGTGCTTACTTGTGGAAGTAAGAGTCTCATGGACTTTCCTACCTGAACTGGTTTCAAACCACAGTCCTCAGAACTCAGCCTCCTGAGTAGCTAGTGGCATGCAGCAAAAATAGATTTTTATTTCTCACTCACATATAGCTCAACCCATTGTTCAGTTAGACAACCTTCTTCATATTGGTTCAAAGACTACAGCTCCTTGCATATATTGTGTCTCGTATCACAGAACCTCAAAATTCCTTATTTTTAGTCAAATGACAGGGAAGAACATTTAAGTCTTTCAGCCCAGAAGTGGTTCCATTAGTTCTGTACACATTCCATTGGTAAAGGACAGGTCATGTGACCCTGTCAGATGCAAGTACATTTGGGAAGTGTAGTCCTTGACTGGGAAGCAACCCATATAAACTAAAATAAAAACAATAATATTGGTCAGGACTTGGTCTGCTATTGCCTGTCCTTGAGAAAAAGTTCTGAAGAAAAAACTTGAAGAATGACAAGTCAGATTGTATATCCCTTCTGAGTGTAGATATCTGGCCAGAAAGAACTGGATGTGAGAAAATCAACCTTGAATCAAGAAGAGACTGTCATGTACTAAGATCAGAAAGAAGAAATTGAAGAGGGAAACAAATCAAAATAATAACTTAGTTTGATTTGTTGTTCAGAAACAAGGAAAATGGATAGAAGAAAGCAACCCCAAGAACCAATGAGTCATATGCTCAGCAAAATGTGTACATCTTGTTCATTGAACAATGAACAAGCATATGGATTATATGTAGCCATTAGTCATTGCATTTTGATGCTGGTAAGAGCTGCTGGAAGACATAGGGTTCAGGTGGCTAGAAAAGGAGGCAAAGTGACACAAAAGTATGTACATAAAAGCTGGAGAAGAAAAAAGTAGCCTACATTCATACCTGGAGAAAAATTCTAGATGATGGTGGATTCAAAATGTTAATATTGCCAGGAGCCAGTAGCTCATACATGTAATCCTAGCTACTTGAGAGCCTGAGATCTGAGAATCATGGTTCAAAGCCAGCCAAACAGAAAGTCTGTGAAAGTCTCATCTCCAACAAAGTACTCAGAAAAAGCCAGAAGTGGTGCTATAGCTTAAGTGGTGCTAGCCTTGAGCACAAAGAGCCTCAAGGATAGAACCAAGACCTCAGTTCAAACCCAGGACCAGCAAAAAAAAAAAAAAAGTTAATACTGACAAGCTGAAATAAAGAAATCGATGTTTAACTCCTTTCATGACCACAGATACGAACACAGACAAAAAAGCAATCATCTGTTTCCAGAGCAGCAATATTAGTTTCTTTTTTATAAAGCTTCAGCAGTAGAGTGCCTTCCCTTAACTAGACTTACAGAAAACCACATGAGTGAGAACCTAAAACGTCATTTGACTTAAGAAAAAGTAGATCGCATTTGCATTTCAAAATTTATGTTTTGAAACACAAACTTTTTAGGATTCCTTTACATGTCAATATACCATTGTGACAAATCTTATTATCAGAGGATCTGAAAAAGGGAGGGCAAGTATAATTCCAAACTGTAATGGATCAGTAGAAGATGCCTACTTCACAGAAATTCAGTGTGGGGCACTCCCAAGACACCTGACGGAATATCTCAAGCTTAGCTGCCTCTGAAAAATTTTCTGGGAAAAGATGTGTGTGTGTGTGTGTGTGTGTGTGTGTGTGTGTGTGTGTGTACATATGAAACCAACCCTCTAGCATTTTTCAGAAATCCATGGAATCAGGGATTCTTTAGTGTTCTGACATATTTCTGATGTGTTTTAAATAAGTCAAGAGTCCACATGCTGTGTGCACGCTGTTTGCAATAACACAGAAGACTTGTTTTTGCCTTAAAGGGCCAAGACTCAGGTGGTTTATCAAAAGTCCTGTTTACTTGAGATAGAGCTAGTGAAAATGGCATGAACAAGAAGATTACTGAAGTTTACTCAAGGTAGCAGCTTCTTGTCTGGCATAGAAGCTCACATTAGAAATACTGAAAATAACAAGGCACTGGTGGCTCATGCCTATAATCCTAACTACTCAGAAGGCTTAGATCTGAGGATCATGGTTCAAACCCAGGCGAGCAGGAAAGTCCATGAGACTCTTCTTTCCAATTAACAGCCAAACAGCCAGAACTGGATCTGTGGTTCAAGTGGCAGAGTGCTAGCCTTGAAAAAAAAAAAAAAAGTTCAGGGACAATATCCAGGCACTGGGTTTAGATTGGCACAAAAAAAAGAGAGAGGGGTGGGAGAAAGAGAGGAAGAAAGGGAGGGAGGAAGGGAAGAAAGGAAGGAAAGAAGGAAGGAAGGAAGGAAGGAAGGAAGGAAGGAAGGAAGGAAGGAAGGAAGGAAGGAAGGGAGGGAGGAAGGGAAGAAAGGAAGGAA
>NW_012267408.1:2039887-2082277 GCF_000151885.1 Dipodomys ordii
AATTTGTTTTTTCCCTTCCCCTCCACAAATTATACCAACATCAAATACAGGGAAAGCAGGGGTTATACCATGGGGGAGGGACATACAAAGCAACATAGAAATCATCTTATAAATATATTAGAAACAATCACAAGAAAGAAAAAAACATTTGAATACTTATCTTGGGGTTCATTTTACCTAACATCAACTTATCTGACCTTTTCTGCTTGTCTCAGACATGTACTAGTTATTGCAAAGAAGGGAAACCATGGGACCTATGTTTCTTTGAGCCCGCATAGAGCTCCCCTATGACCCAGCAATCCCACTTTTGGGCATTTACCCAAATGATCACAAACAAGACCACACTAAAACTACCAGCACGACTATGTTTATTGCAGCATTAGTTACCATAGCTAAGATATGGAACCAACCCAGATGCCCCTCAGTAGATGAATGGATCAAGAAAATGTGGTATAGATACACAATGGAATTATATGCCTCCATCAGAAAGAATGACATTGCCCCATTTGTTAGGAAATGAAAGACTTGGAAGAAAATATATTTTTCTCCTGTGTTTTATATATGGGGCAGGCATGTGCTAATATCTGAGCCACAATTCTGAGCTTCTACCTATACATCTAAGCCTATTGTAACCATTTGATGTGTCCAGCTCAGAAAAAGATATGCCAAAGATATTACCAAAAAGTTTAGAATACTTAACAGTCTTGGTCCTTGTGCCTGGCAAGAGAAGAATTCAAGCAAAACATAAATGTAAGTAAAGATAATAGGAAAGTTAATTAGAAGATAAATATGAGAGAGAAAGAGAGCAAATTGCATAAACATGAGAAAAAAGTCCAAATCAGCCATCTTCCACTGTCTTCCTTGTTATAGAACTTGGCCATGGGTTAAATAATGAGAATTGGATGGCTTTCTGATAGGTGCGTCTCCATTCTGTATCCTGTAAAGTTGACTGCTCCACTCCTATTTCCTGGTTCTTTTTCCTTCTTACTTCCTCATTTGTTTGTAGCCTCCTGTCCCCATGTCTTTTCCAAGCTTTGGTGTTTCCCCTTATACTGCCCCCTGCAAGTTCTAAAGGCTTCAATTCCCAGATTGGCTGCTTTCCTGCTAACTTGTATGACTGTCATATACTTGGAGGCTGTGTCCACATCCTAAGCCCTGCAAGAGGGAACCAAGGCTGCAAATTAGGCCTTACCTTTAGAACACACCAAACTCGATCTTAGAAAGAAGAAAATGACCAAATTTTATTATCTTTCTGAGAACAATTATGCGTCACCTTACAGGGGAAATAAAATTAGAAACTTTGATTTTACAGACTCCTTTTTAAAATGAAGATCTCAAAGACAAAGGACTGCCCTGTGGTCCCAGGTGTTTCTATTTCACTGTATGGCCAGTTCCATCACATGATAATAAATTGGGATGTGATGTCGCAGAAGAAAATACAGACCCCTATTAAGAAATCATTTTTCTTTCTTTTCACCAAATAGTATTTGCAGAATTAGTACTGCCTTGGTACTGAACTTTACAAGTCTCAGGCAAGAAAATTCAATTCCCTCGCAATTTGTGGTAGAAAGCACTCTGATGATAAGCTGGATGTCATCAGCACACCAAATGCTCAGTATATAGAACATAATAGAAACTGATGCAGAATGTCACTAAGCATTTTACAACTTTCTGAGGTGGAATACAATCCTTGAATAGGTACCCAAAAGTAGAGAATGCATGGTATGCAGAATAAGATAATGCTAGATGGTGTGCCTAGCTTTTCTGAACCTTCCAAAGAGACCAGGTTCAATCTCCTGATATTTAAATGTCTTGAATTTCTTCCTTTGAATCTAGAAATAATGGCAACTATCATTTATAAAGCACTTCCCTGCTTGGGGTAATCTTTGAAAAGAATCTCATTTGTTCAACAACTCCTTGTTAAGCACTAATGAATTGCCTGGCACAGTATGAGGCATCAGGCATAGGGTGATAGAAACCCACACCACCTACACCCCAAGGGACTATATACCCTAGAAGGAGAGGCTGATAGTGAAGAAACAAACTCATACTGTGCTATTTCTGACTGTGAACAGCATGATTAAAAAAAATATTTGGACAGTCTGAAAGAGTAAAACTGGGAGAGAGAAGAGTAATCTTACCCAAGAAAGTGTCATTTGAATTAAGAACAGGCAGTTGGTGGGGAAAAGAACATTGCAGAGATAGAAGAGCATAAGCAACATTGATTTTAACTAACCTTTCCTAAGACAATACAGCCAATAACTAGCAAGGTAGGAGTCAAAGACAGGTGCACTACCAGCACTCCAGTCATGACAGAGCCTTTAGAAACAATAGGACATTCATCCTCAATTATTACACTGGTGAATTAGTCACATTCCATGCTTATATTGGATGCTTCTCCTGGAAGGTGTCAGGGTGGGAAAAACCTCCCCTTATCACGTACAATATCTTACAATGCCTGAGCAAATCATTATTGCCATTATTATCATGATCTGGCTCCCTTTGAACCTGGACGGCTTTGGAGCTCTGCCAAAGACGGTAGATACAAGGCTCACTGTGCCAGAAGAATCATACCATAAATCCTGATGCCATTTTGAGAACAGTAAAAAGCAAACAACCCATAACATTATAGTGCAAGGAGATGAACAAATATCACCTTCTTCCTGAATATGAGCATAAAGTGCACAAGATAAATAAAAGGCTGACCATCAAATATAAAGGACACAGGAAACTACTGATGGAAAACAGGTAAAGAAAATTAAATCTACTCTTGACTGGATAAACCAGGTGACTCAGAAGTCATAGGGTTCTGGATATAATCTCTCAAAATGCAGCACCTTGGTCTATACTATTTTAAGAGTAAAGAAATTGAACATTGGCAAGTATAGGAAGGACATTCTGCCCTTCCTCTTGCCCCTCTCTCCTAGAGCACATCATCCAGCCTTGATGTGAGTATATCTACCTATTCCTAGGAAAAAAACCATTTTATTCTCTAAGACAAGAGGTGCTGAGAAGAGTGTGAATAAGGAAGCACTACTGCTTCATTCAGCTTACTGCTCTTAGCCTAGACTTCTATCCCCCAGCATATTCTTCCATAAATACATGCTTCATCAAAACATTAGTCTCTAGGTCAACTGGAGCAGGAACAAGGAAATATCTCTGGTTACAAAACTCCATTCCACAATCATGAAACCCCAGTTGGCCAAATATCTAGGATCTGAAATCAAGGTAACAACTTTGGATCCTCTAGCACATTTCTCATATCCACGCAATGCATGCATGCTCCTCAAAGGGCAGAGAGCCATAATAACAGCACTATAACCTTCCACTGAGAGCAAGACACCAGGAAGGGAATGAAGGATCAAATAGGCAAGCTCTTCTCTAAAGCACACTGTGCAGTCACCAAACTACTTGGTGGAGAGCAGTAAGGAAAGACTCCCAAGTTTTCCCCATTCAGTAGCTCTTCCCTATTGGATAATAAATACCCAAGCCCCAATAGCTTCCATGCAATAGGTCCTTATCTGAACGGCCTGTCACACATCATCTGGAGGTGTACTTTCCCTTCACTAGTAACTCACACTTGGCTCTCTTCCTGCTATTTGAGGCTCTTTGGCTCTCCCGGGGCAATAGCTTAATATCGGACCTCCCACCAATCAACGACAACTAACCTCAAGCCCAACTATTTCATCAGTGCTTCATAGTCTTATGAAAATGCTTGTGCCATGTAAGATTTCTATTTCTTTTCTCTTGTTGATTTGTCTCTTATTACAGGAGACTCAGCCAATAAACCTGATAAGACTGGCAAAATAGTAATTGTTCAAAAATAAATTTTTTATTGTGAAAATATTTTACAGAGGGGTTACAATTACATGAGCAAGGTAATGAGTACATTTCTTATTAAGTATTGTTGCCTCCTCCTTTGTTTTTCCCCTATACTCTCTTCCCTTCCATCTCCACAACTACACCCCCTCACACCTAAATTGTAAAGTTCATTTTTCGACATAGTGTCTTGTACATCTCATTGTTGCAATGGGTCCACCTGTATCCCTATTTAAACAATTTGTTTTTTCCCTTCTACTCCCCAAATTATACCAACATCAAATACAGTGAAAACAGGGGTTATATTGTGGGGGAGGGACATGCAATGCAACAAAGAAATCATGTGATACCTTATAAATATGTTAGACACAATAGCAAGAAAGGAAAAACCACTTGTGTTCTTATCTTGGTGTTCATTTCGCTTAACATCATATTATCTGACCTTTATTGTTTGTCTCACACATATACTAGTAATTGCAAAGAAGGGAAACCATGGGACCTATGTTTCTTTGAGCCCGCATAGAGCTCCCCTATGACCCAGCAATCCCACTTTTGGGCATTTACCCAAATGATCACAAACAAGACCAGCTACCAGCACAACTATGTTTATTGCAGCATTATTTACCATAGCTAAGATATGGAACCAAGCCAGATGCCCCTCAGTAGATGAATGGATCAAGAAAATGTGGTATATATACACAATGGAATTCTATGCCTCCATCAGAAAGAATGACATTGCCCCATTTGTTAGGAAATGGAAAGACTTGGAAAAAATTATATTAAGTGAAGTAATTTTTTTCTTCTTCAAAACTGTTACCCATGAAATTGTCAGAGCATCTGGATAGTCTCCACAGATGATCAGTGTCCATTTTTACTTTTTACTTCATAACTAAAGCTTTAAAAACATAATCAGTGGTTACACAGAGGTCTCTCCAAAATCACACAGCCATATTTAGAGCTGACCATGGAATTGGGAGTGCAAATAAGATTAGATCTCTGCTAGATGTTAAAGGATAATTTTGAGGCAGATAGGAGAGGGAGAACATGTAAGATGTGACACTAATAAAGATGCAGTGCACTCACAAAATGATATGTTGAATTGAAACTCCTTTGTACAAGTAATGAAAAATTATTTTTTAATGTTTTAGAAAAATTAAATCCTGACTCTTACCATAAATCATGTTAAAGTTGTTAATTACCCCCATTGCTCAGTGATGAAACCAGTAAGATGAAAAAAAAATGAAATACCTCTCACATCAGGGTTTGATAGTGTGCTTCAAGGGAAAAGGTGGTGGGAGCTAAAGGCAGAGAATCCCTCCTATGCATGCTGATCCTCAAATTCCTCCATCCTAAAGTATGTAGTATACCAAGTAGCTATATTTCAGGATAGCATATCCTGAACTTTATGACTACTTAGTCACCAGATTTATCTAGTCATAAGTAATTCATGTTTCTTTACCTGTCACTCCAAACTGTATAGGAGGCTGAGACTGGAAGAATCTCCGTTCTAAGTGATTCCATGCAAATTTTTTTTGAAATTCTATCTTTATGGAAGAAAAGCTGGACAAAGTGGCATGCAACTATTATCCCAGCAATGACTGGAAGCCTAAAGTAGATTTTGTTTCCCAAATGTATTTCTCTGACAATAATCAATTGACCTAAATGTACTATGAATCCCAGAAGCACCCAGCCAGAGCAAGAAAACTGTACTTCTCCTGTTCATTGCTTCTTGTCTCCAGACAAATGAAGAATGCCTTTTGCAAAATTGGAAAGAGCATTAAGCAAGTTGTACCCATTCCTAGCATTCCAGAGACCCTGAGTAATAAGTGTGATTTGATATACACATCAGTACACAGGAGGGGACACGGTAGCCAGAGAGAAAGGGAACTTGCCAGGGCAAAGGTGGCATCATTCAATGGTTGCTACTTAGTATTGGAACTTTGCTCCCCAAATGTCACCAATTCAACCTGCTAATAAAGAAAGCTAAGTCTATTGCTTTACCACAGTTACCTCCAAATGCTTTGGCAATGTCTGAGAAGGTAGATGAAAAATCAACATGTATAAAAATCTGAAGTTTGGATTGAAAGCAAACATTTCAAAAGGGACTAAAGGTGGGCTGGGAAGGTGGCTCAGTGGTAGAGTGCTTGCCTTGCACACATGAGGCACTGGGTTCGATTCCTTAGCACCACATAAGAAAAAAGAAAAAAGAAAGTGGCGCTGTGGGTCAAGTGGTAGAGCGCTAGCCTTGAGCTGAGGAGCTGAGGGACAGTGCCCAGGCCCAGAGTTCAGGCCCCACGACTGGACCCAAAAACAAAAAATAGACAATCAAAAGGGACTAAAGGGAGAACTTGGGTAACACTGAGTCCATATCAACAGTACAGCATTGGCAGAATAATAAGATAAAGATTTTTTAAGAAGGGTTTTAAAAAAAATATTGGGGGGGGGAGGAAAAGGCATGGCTCAAGCAGTAGAAGGGCCAGCCTTTGAGTTGATGTTCTTGTCCCAGAAATATGTTTTAAATTAAAAAGTTTGAAAAAAAATCTTAGGTCAATCCAGGCACTGGTGGTTAATGCCTATAACCCTACACTCAGGAGGCTGAGATCTGAGGATTTGAAGCCAGCCTAGGCATGAAAGTTCATGAGACTTTACCATCAAAAAGCCCAGAAGTGGGCTCAAGTGGTAAATCCGTGGGCACAAAAGCTCAGGGATAGCACCTAGAGACAAAATTCAAGCCCCAGGAATTGCACACAGATTTTTTTTTAAATCTTAAAGGGTCTTAGGGTGTGATACACTGTTGATGCTGATATTGAAAAATTGATTGTTCTTGCAGAAGTTTCTACTCAAACCATTTTCCAGAGTAGAAAAGTCACACAGATTAATATTTCCTATCATGTCTCTTCATTTTATCTTGGTATACACTGAGGTTATTTTGGTGCATAATAAAAATACAAAATCATAGACCCCATTCATACCTACTGAAGCAGAACTTTGAGGGTTAGAACTAGCCTTGTCTATTTTCACAAGAGCTCGAAATGATTCATATACCCTCTATAAACAAATGAATACCATCCAAATCAGAATAACAGAGGCTACTTGTTGAAAGCTTGCTGTGGATAGGCAATAAGCCTCCATAACTTTTATTCTTGGCAGAGTTTCACCAGCAGAGTGAAGGGGGAGGGGGTTACTGACATGAGAAGCTAGAGGAAGGCTATTAGAATGATAGTCTGTGTGATTGATTTAGAAGTGTTTGTCTTTCTCTGGTTGGTCCTGAGATGGAAGTAGAATAAACATAAATTAGAAAGAAGGGAATCTCCTGAGTACTTTGGTTCAATAGTTCTGCCAAGATTGTGGCTTGGTTTCTCCAGGTGACTGCTGCAAAAATTTAGAGTTAGATTCTATTGAAATCTAGTATTAGCTAGAATTCTATGTAGTTTTGTCATTGGTTGTATATTCTTCCTCTCACCTACTAAAACTAGAAAACTATTGTTCTTTCCAAAATACCTACATGGGCCAAGTGGTGCAGATTTAAAGATGGTACACTCAGGCACTGATGGTTTAATGGAGAAGAATAGCTCTAAGATCACCTGTCATGTAAATCACACTGAGGCAGAGAGTCATAAAGGAGGCCTAAACAAAGTGCCCTGAGAAACAGTGAGGAGAGAGTAATCTCTTCTGATGAGTACTCAAAAGGCAACCAGCATTCATGTTGAACTTGGAAGGATCAGTGATATTTGAAAACAAAAAGGAAAAGTGGGATAAACCTTCTTGTTCTATTAAAAAAAAAAAGGAGGAGGGGAATGGTAATCAAGAAGCCATTCTAAAGAACTCAGAAATAAGAATTGGCCTTTTTAGATTGGCAAGAAAGGACTGGACATACAACTGCCATAGCCACCTGTCTATTGTTCTTCATTGTATCTGCTTCTTTGTACCAGAAGGAGCTCCAGACAAGACTCAGATATACACTAGTCCATTCTAGGAAGTTAATCAGCAAGGCCATCTCTGTCCCTGGCTAGACTTAAAGACTATAGATTCTCTTACAGCAGCAAACATGCAGCAAGAGGAAACCTAGAGAAACACAAAGTCCTATAAGGGGATATAAGATAAAACTGCCACATGAATACCCTGTGGGAAGGGGTGGAGAAGGGACAAAGAAGAGGTGTCACAAGTGAGCACTGAACCAAACTAAAGACCACTAAAGATAATACAAAACATGAAAGGCTGAATGAATGAGGAAAGGCCAATGAAGGAGAAGCCTTTCTGAGATCTTCAGGAACCCAGGAGGGAAAAAGCAACAAAGTCTCCCAAGGAACAAAGAGGACAATGGACTAGTTTATCCTGTAGGGATTACACAAAAGGTAGTAAAGTAAGTGGTCAGTGGCTTCAGTTCTAGCTCCCCAGTTCCCCCAATGTGTTTAAATGTCCTCCTCATGCCTAACACACAAGTAAGGAGCTGCTTGATCAGAGCTGCCCATGGATCCCAGAGGCAGAGAGGAGAGAGGACGGCCAGAATGATGAACACAACAATGTGCTAACTGCTTGCTTCCCAAGGAATAAGACTATGCAGCCTTTCTTGGCCCCACACTGCTCCATGGCTGATTGCTCTTTTGCTCCTGAGTGGTGAATCTTTCTCTTATTATGGAAAGAAAAATGGCATAAAACTTATCCCTCATGCTCCTTTGTTCCCTAAGTAACAAGACATCCCCTTAGACTATTATCAAATATGGATATTTCCTCAAATTCAAATCTTTTCCTAATTCATTCCTTAACAGAAGACATGTTAGTTCTAATTAATTTTCCCAGCAAAGAGCCACTGTACATTGGGCAGGCAGGCACAATTGTCATTGAAAGAATTCACCTTCAGTAAAAGAGCATATTAGGTACAGTTAGCCCGTTGAGGGAAGACCAAAAAAAAACAAAAAAAAAAAGGAATGAATAATTGATGGCAGCTGTTATGTGTTAGACACTCAGATAAGCACCCTTATATAAATTCATGATTAATTTGAATAACAACCCTGGGAAGTCAGAACTATAATCTGTGATTGATAGCTCAGACATTGAAACTATGTGGTCACCAAAACAGCCACACTGTGAGAAAGTGCTGGAAATGAGGTCTGGATTCTGCTGTGCTGAACTGCAATCCTTTTGTCCTTTTTATTCATGAGAAGACATGTTTACTACACAACTATGCTCACCTTTCCCAATGACTCCTTCACTTTCTCAGAACCTTGCTCTATAGAAAGACTTGTTTCCAGTTATTTGTATATAAACCCGTGGATTTTCCAAGAATATCAAGAACATCAAGAATGCAGTTATATATTCAGGTAGGCATAGGTACTGTATTCCCATAGGCACTGTGAGTACCATAAGCAGATAGATTTAGAAAACACTAAACTAAGCAAACATAAGTAGATGCTTATATTGCAAGACTTCTTCGACCCTTGATTATGATTATGTGCATTGTGAAATAAGAAAATTATGTAATTATAGGATGGAAAAAAGAATTGGGAAAGACTAGTACAATGCTCCAAAGCAGAAACAACATAGAATGTGGTGGTTAGGTCCTCAGTCTCTGGGAATAGATTATGCTCAAAGATTGAGTCACTTATTAGGTCTAGTTATCCACTACTCTAAGTTTGTAAAGTAGAGCTAATAAGAAAACTTGCCACATTCATGTGTATATCACACAGGTTAGCCAAAATAACATACACAAAGAACCTCCTGAATATAATCTGTGTGACAGACGTGTACATGTGACTGAGTCTGAATGAGTATCTGCCACCCTGAAGTCCACCAGTGTCTGTATTGATATCATGTTTTCTCTGGCAGTGCACAATATAGGCACCCATGCTAACTTGTCCTATTAGACAAAGCACTCCTCTAATGGTTTCTAGGATTCTCATCCTGACTACTATAGCCAGAGACTATAGCCAGAGACCCTTCCTACCCAATTTGCCTTCTTTGTCTGTACCTGCTTCTTCCTCTGTATTCATCAGGAATATCCATGGTCTGATTCCATTTTGACCTTTGCTTCCTGGAAGACCTGAACTGGCATGACCTGGTATAGTGGGGCAGAGATCATGAAATAAGTTATCCATGGAGTCCCTTACTCAGAAGCGTTTCTCATGGAGCACATTCTATGACTCACTTTGGAAAATTAATAAATGCATCTGTTGATAACTTTGCCTGTTAGAAGAGGCACATTTGAAATCACTTACTATAAAGGAGAGGA
This sequence comes from Dipodomys ordii, assembly GCF_000151885.1. NCBI lineage: Eukaryota > Metazoa > Chordata > Mammalia > Rodentia > Heteromyidae > Dipodomys > Dipodomys ordii. The sequence goes on from NW_012267408.1 coordinate 2,049,936, forward strand.
GACAAAAGCAGAAGAATTCTCAAGTTAGCACAACTACCTCAAGTTAGCATACAAACTACTAAACTTAGCACAGAGAAGTGGACCTATCTGGCCTATTAAATAAACTTTATTGATATTTAGACCTCTGATGTGTTTTGTGAAACTCTAAGCCCTCTTCCTGACATAGGACTCTTGAGTTTATATCATCTCCACCAGAACTCAATTTTTTCATGGTGATGCTGGGGAAAAACTGGGAATTGATATAGGAGAGGCATGGCTTAGATAATACCAGTTCTCAATCATCCAGCGTTCATTGGCCCATTCATTCACCTAACAAAGAAGGACCAGGTTCTCTCAATGCACTGATTTTTTTTTTGGCTAAAGATAAAGTGATGCAAGACTCAGATATGGAAACGACTTCAAAAGAACGTGATAAAGGCTGTAAGACAGAATCAAGTGCCACAAGAATACAGAGAAGAAAAGGCCTGATTTTTTCTTAGTACTAAGAAGAAAAAGAGGTAAAGACATTCTAGACAGAAAGAGCAAGGTATGACAGTTAGCAAGTGTGATACAAAGGGCTGGCACTACTCATAGCATCTAGAATCACAGTTCATGCTGAACTAGCTGAAGACAAGCAAAGGGCAGGTACCAGTAGGCTTCTTAGAGTGCAACAAGAATCACATACTTCTCTGTATAAGAGGAAGAGCCATGCAGTCTGCTTGGAACTGAGCCCCAACTAGATACAGGAGCACTGGATATCTCTTATAAGTGGATGCTACCCAAGCCGACATTCGTAAGGCCCTACCCATTGAAGACATGGATGTAATAAGCAGAAATGCAGCATATGGGAATTTTCACAGGAATGCATGGGCAGTATTGTCTTGTCTCCAGAAGAAAATAACCTCATTCCTCTGAAAAGTAATAATGTAGACTCATTTTGAAAAACTGCCTTCTGTCAGAATAAAATAAATACTAACAAAATGCAACATCAGAGAAAGCTGAGATTTCACAAATGTTTCTAAATTTGCTTTCCAATAGGTACCAGAGTTAACTGCATTTATTCCAAAGGAAAGAAAAGCTCTCCATTGAGTTTTAGGGTTCTTACAACTTTTGACTATTCTTTTGAGCCCTCGTTTTACTCTGGCTCCTTTTTTTTAATCCTCATTTTAAAAACCCATGCATATTTTATGAATTGAGCCTAAATGTCCCATCATCACAAATTCCTAAGATTCTTTCTGCTCTGGAACTGATCATTAGTGAATTCATTTTGTATTCTAGTGGTTGTGAAAGGCCGTTCTGAAGGTGTTACATTGAGTTTTGACATTAATTGATGAACACTTAAGCTCATCATAACTCTGCTGGGATTCAGAGCAGCAGAAATTAGAAAGATGAATTTCGGAGATGAATCCATTGAAAAGAAATGTGACTTCAGAGTCATTACTGTGGAATGCCTGGAGTTTCGTGACATCCACATAGAATGCAGTGAAGGCTCTGGGCTGCTGTTAGGCAGTAGGTTTAGGCTAGGTTTAGTAGGTTTAGTAGGAAGGAGGGGTGGAAAAGAGTTATTCTGCAGATGTCAAGCACATCTGGATCAAATCAGCAACCGAGCTTCACAGTCTGTGTCTTGGGCACACATGAGAAAAAACATTACCTTATTCTGTAACTAGTTCCAAATGAGCATCTCCAAGTTGCGGGGGTGGGGGGAGGACACTATATAGGTAAGACTCATAAAGATTTCTTCATTCTATTGGAACCAAAGGATCTATAGGAATGAAAAATATCACTCCAAAGCTAGTCCACAGGAATCAGCAGGAATTAAATACAGACATTGAGTGGAGAAAGAAATAGAGCATTTTTTTTCTTTTATTTTCTTTTGGTTTTTTGCAGCAATGAGTACTTGGTCACTTATGCTATTTGAAGGACTCATTGGAACTCTATTTAAGAAAAAACAGAAGTTAATGGAATGATTATTAAATACACTGAAAATCTTTGTGCCTTGCTGTCACTTTTTTTTTTACTTCTGTACCCTTTGTCTTGTATATGTTTATCTGATTTGCAGAAGGGAAGGTGAATCATAGAAACAGAGGGACAAAGGGTATACCAATGCAGCAATGATGCTCAATAGATACTATAATGGAAATGAACTTTACAACTTGGGAATAGGGGAGTCAGGGGAAAATTGGGGGAAAATGAGCGAAGGGATAACACTGTTCAGAAAGAAATGTACTCATTAGCTGATTTCTGTAACTGTAACACTACTGTGCATTGCCTTTACAATAAAAAACAATTATTATTCAGAATCCATAACTATCATCTCCAACTTGGATCCAAATTTCTCTAGGATTACATTCTTGAAATAAAAAAAAAAATAATCAAGGGGCTGAGAAGGTGGCTCAGTGGTAGAGCGCTTGCCTTGCATGCATGAGGCCCTGGGTTCAATTCCTCAGCACCACATAAACAAAAAGAAAAAAGCCGGAAGTGGCGCTGTGGCTCAAGTGGTAGAGTGCTAGCCTTGAGCTGAAGAGCTGAGGGACAGTGCCCAGGCCCAAAGTTCAGGCCCCATGACTGGACCCAAAAATAAAAAAACTTAATCAATGCAAATGATAGCCTCTTTCCTTCTTTTACTCTTCAGTATTTAGTAAGAGGATTGTTCTGATTGCTTCTATGGTTTTTTGCTTTTTCATTTTAACTATAACCTATAGAATTTCAACTGGTTCGAAAAAAGACTGTGTCAAAGGTATGAAAAAGACATAAAGAACTTTGTAAAAACTCTCTCTCAGTGAAAGCAAGAAAGTAATTAGCTAAGCTTTTAGAAAACACTAACTTCATTGAAATAATTAATATAGCTACACCTCTACTGGGTCTGACACAATGCTGGCCTCTATGTATTTTTATTTCTCATAAGTTCTATATGAGGAAAAGATATAATTATCTCTAATTTATAAATGAATAATCTGAGGCTTGGAAACACTGAATTTTCAAAGTCATTTAGCTAGTAAATTAAATGTGCAGATTTTAATCCCAGGAAATTTAACCCAAAGGTCCAATCTGGAAATTTATATCCTCTTCCTTGCCAATAAGTAATTGTTCCCATGAAGGCCAATGTTCTTTGTGACTGACTAAGAACATGTATTTAAGGTGTAATGGAAATTTGGGGGCAAATAGATATTCTCATAGACAATAATGGCATTAAAAAAATCACAGAATTATCAAAAATACTTCTTACAAATATTGTCTTCAAGCTTGCTTCTTAAACCCATTCTTAAATTTGGAAGCCAGGAGAGGAGATTCCATTTCTTTATTTGCTTCTTTTCTTGCTCAGTAATTTATGCAATACAGGGCTTGAACTTGGGCCCTTGTACTTTCTAGGCAAGTGCTCTGTCACCTGAGCCACAAACCTTGTCCTTTTGCTTGTACTATTGTTTTGCAGGGAACTGAGGGAAGGGTTACTAATTGTCTGAGCCCAAAACTAATTCCTACTTTCCATACTTACAAAAAAATATATAGTTCTCATTCTTAAGTTCTGATTTTTCCCCTTACCCAAAAGACAAAAGAAGTATAATGTCATTCTTTTTAACAGAGTAAATTTTCTATATCATGAAAGTAAGAATTGCTCACCATTCAACCCCAGGGAGCAATGTGAAGACATTGATTTCAAATTCTCTTAGGAAACTGTTTTTTCCCTCCCTGTTTTTATAATCTCTGATCATACCAGTAGTTCTGAAGAAATGAATTATTTGGAATTGACATGCTTCAAGTGCTAAGGACAAATTCTTGTCTGTGCAACACCATAGTCTCATGACAAATTTCCATTTCCTCTAACTTATCCTACTGTCTGAAAAGCAATCTGACACAGTAGTCTTATTTTTCATATTTCTGGGATACTCAGCCCTAATGATGTTTTTTGTACCACAAAGGAACCAGAACTAAAATAATAAAGTATCATTACAAATGGATTAGATGATACTTATGAAATTTAGAATCATGGCTGCAATGAAGATCCCTCTTTCTTTTGATTCAGTGAAAAATATGAGTTTATGCAATCCTACAATTGGAGAATAGGCGCAACCACGCTCTCATCTCTAGTATTGAGGATCCACCATAGCTTCTTTGAACATTTACAAATGTATCAGAGCAATGAACAGCTGAGGCTCAATGTGAGTAGAAAGGATGGAGTGCTAAACACATGTTGGAGCACAGATATGCCCCAGTCCTGTTACAAATCCTCTATTTTTGCTTAGTAGTCCTAGCAGAGAATGACAAGAGTATAACTGAGCACCACTGGGTCCTGGTGTAGGTAATGGCTCTTTTCTCTTCTGGAAGCTCATCACAGTCTCCAAGATTATAGTTTTTTATCTTTGTATCTCTTTCTTCCCCTTTCCAGTCCTGTGAAATGCTTTGCCTTGTCTGCATATAGATAAAGCATAGATGGAACCATTTAGCTGGTAACTTCGATGCACAGATTTCAATCCCAGGAAACTTAGCCCACATTCCCAAATGTAGCAATCTATCTCCTATTCCTTGATAACAAGTAATCATTCTCATGAAGGCCAATGAACTGGACAGTGAAATATGCTTCACTGTCTAGGGGACTAGGAGGATTACCTTCGATGTTCTTGGAAAACAATGATTTCAGTATGAATACAGCACATCGTGAATTATCAGTCAAAGCACTTCAATATATAAAAACGATTAGCTAAAGGATAGGGTGCGTTAATTGGTTTGACTTATTCTAGTGATAGAATGTAAGTTATTCACAAATCATAACATCCTTTTATACCCCCATTAATACATACAACTAAAAATTATAAATTAATAACAACCTTTATATCTTCTCGGTACCATGACCCCCAGCCAATCCTTCATCCTGCCTCAACCAAAGAAAACCAAACACAGTCCTGGTCCAAAGCCGGCAGACACCTCCTCCTCCTCTTGCAGCTTACCCAAGGGAGAAAAAGAACCGCAAGAAGCAATTAAACATATCGATGACGTATAAAATGAAATACACAGACTTAATACATAAGCCAGTGAGGAGATTTTGAAAGTAGAACAGAAATATAATAAACTCCACCAGCCATTTTTTTCATAAGAGGTCAGAATTGATTGCCAAATCCCAAATTTGGGGTAATGACATTTGTCAACCACCCACAAGTGTCTGCACTGTTGGGGGTGGGGGGTGGGCGGGACGAAGAAGAGGTGCTGCATCACCTGACCAGAGTTGAAGTGACAGAATTTGAAGGTGAAAATCTTTACTTTGAAAATAAAATTCTCTCCAAAGAACTTCACCTGAATGAGAGCCGCGATCCATCTTCAAAGTCCACTGAAATCAAATGGAAATCTGTACAGGACTGGACAAAGCGCTCTAATCAAACGCAGAATAAAGCTATCAGGAAGTGGCGGCAGGAAGAACTTGGTTCGCTGACCACTCAGACACTAGTGCAGACCAGTTGGTAGAGATCATCAAACACAACATCTGGCCAAACCCATTTCAGTGCTACCTGGTTCCCGAAATGGATGAGGAGGAGGGGGGAGAAGGAGGAGGCGGGGGAGAGAGGGGGAGAGGGAGGGGGAGGGGGAGGAGGGAGGATTGTAAGATATTGAAGAGAGGGATAAGGATAAAAGGAAAGAGGAGGAAGATGATGGTGAAGAGGAAGAAGAAGAGGAGGATGAAGACGATGACTAATAGAAAATACTGATGGATTCCAACTTTTTTCCCTTAATTTTCCCCAGTCCCTGGGAACAAGTTGCAGTCTTCTCCCTCTCTGTGCTCAGTTGCCCTGTTCTTGAGTTCTGTTTTCTCAACACCATGGTTCTCAACTTATCTGGTGGGAAATATCGTGTTCAGAATAAAATGGGAAAAGAATCTCCACACACCTCTGTTCTAAATTCATTTTTATCGCATTCCGTCTCAACAAAACTGTATGGAATCAACACCACTACCACCAACAACTGCTCTTCGGGAAACAAAAGCTTCCAGTTGCTTTGCTCTGCTGGAGGCACCAGGCCTTGTATAGTAGTGCATAGATTCTAGCTTTTCTCCTCCTTTCTCTGTATACTGGGCTGAGATTACACTGTGTCTATGTGAATACGGACAACATTACCAACATGTATGTGTCTACTTTCTCTTGTTTAAAAAAAAAACTTTTAAAAATGGAATTCTAGAAAGCCAGTAAAGGGTGGGTTTAAGATGTTTGGTTGGGTTAAGTGGGCATTTTGACATCATGGCTTCTCTGGCATGTGTAATTGTGATGTTTAATGGACATCCTTGCAGTTTAAGATGACACTTCTAAAATGAAATTCTCTCCTAATGATGACTTGAGCCCTACCACTACAGGAGAATCCACAGACTCTGTAGGATCTTATTCGGAATTGTCACTCTCTATTGTAATTTTGTTCATTTATTTTTAAATTTTCTCTTGTTTTCACTGGAAAGAAAAGATGATGCTGAGTTTTAAACGTTAAAAGTGTACAAGTTCCTTTGTTACAATAAAACTAAATGTGTGCACAATTTTTTTAATTTTTAAAAAGGATACTGGGTAACTTACAGAGTTATCAAGCAAAAAATCAGATCCAGAACATTCTGTATCTTTTTTGTCTGAAGCAATCATTGTTTCACTAACCAGTCCTAGAAGGTCTGATCATTCATAATAATCCCTCTGGATCCTGAAAAGTGTCTTCCACACACAACTTCATCTACCCTGGGAATCAGACTTTCCTGTAAATTCCACCATCATCCAAGAACAAGACCATCTTACATCATCAAACCCAGCCCAGAATCTGGGGACGATGTTTCTTACTAATGAAGCTAAGACTATACATCTTTACCCTGGATGCAGGGGAATTTTGGAAAGGTAGACACCACTGCATCTGGCTCTGAATTATTATTTTAAAATACTATCGTGACTTGTACAATTAAAAACAATTTTTTCTCTTAGTAGTTTATATGCTTGAATTCAGTTGGTTATTCCCATAAGCTTTAAAAAAAATAAATAGTTCAGTTAAAATTAGATTCATCTTCAAGTAACAGAGAAACTGGAAATAACTGTGGCTTAATAGGTTTCTTTTTTTTCTCGTGTTTGATAAGTACAAAAGTAGTCCAAGGCTGAAATGATACTTCATGGTGATGAAGACCCACATACCTTTATTTTTGTTGCTCTATCATGTGTAGTTTCTTAGGTACTGTGATCCCTCACCTATCAGGGGAGTTACATTCTGGAGACCCCCCCCCCAACAATAGGAGAAAATCTTGGAAGTAGCAGCTTTATATGGTCATCCCTCAAGGTTCACTTATTGCTACAAAATTGATGGATATTATGTGTTCATTGTAGCCAATAGCAAGAAGAATAAAAGGTATATTGTATCTCTTAAAACACACACACACACACACACACACACACACACACACACACACATCAGTTTATATTCCTTCTGGGAAGAACGTGATTACTTAGACATGTGGCCGAAATACCTGTGAGGAAAACTGAGAAATACAGCCTTTATTCTAAGAAGCAAAGTACATGGCTGAAAATGAGGAATTTTGCTACTACAGTAAAAGATACTGTCCAGATAAATATGGCTCAAAGTAGGAAAGTACAAAGAAGATAGCTTAACAGGTAACTTGCTACCTGTCCGAGGTGTGGTGGTAGGCGCACTCTCTGATTTCTCCCAAGCAAGATACTTTGATCTTCCCTAATCATTGCTGAAATTTTTAAGACACATAAACACCTAAACTCCATGTATCTGCGATATCTTTCTCCATGGCACCTTATCCAATTAAATGAGCCTACCTGGACCATCTAAACTTTGTAGCATACAACTGTTCCTCCTAAACATCATAGGAAAGGAATTCTAAAATGATCTGGATTATGTCTGTCCTGTGGGTTACCTGTTCCTGTGGAATCTTCTTTTTAGCAGTGAGATGAATCTTTGAATATATTGGTTCAGGCAATTTCACAATTGTCAGGCCCAAAAACAATGGAGCTAAGCAAGCATAGAACTATGAACCAAATCAAGCTTTTCTTTGTTTTAAGCTGAGTATCTAAGTTACTTTGTCACAGTGAGGGGGAGGTGACTAACAGATCTTCTCTGTGATTTAAATTGAATCATAAGTAGTCCTATTACAAAGACTCCTGATCATTGCATGAAAATTGCAGTGGCCCTATTCACAATTGAATTTTGCAAGATAATTAGTAAACTTTTTCAAGTGGTAGAATTCTGGTTTCTATCCCCCTGATTGATTTCATTCTCTCTTTGTCTTGTTTTTTTTAAAATTTATTTCAGCAATATTATGATGACTTATGTTCATCATTTCAGAAGGCTTCATTCATATAAATTTTGAGGCTCCCAATCTTGTTCCCGTAGCATATCTCATGTCTAATTAGTTTCAAATATTTCAATAGTAGATCATAGTCTGGCTCAGACTAATTACAGCTGTTAAAGCAAGATAATGATATAGTGGCAATTAAAAAAAAAACCATTTCCTTTCATAGTTTGGAATTTGCTATAAGCTCCTCTGGAACTCAAAGAGGATCATGTTTTTATTGCTCATCCCTAGGACTAAAAGAAATGTCAAAGAAATCACATTTCAGTACACCATTAATAGTTCTCTGCCCAGCTGGCAATGTGGGCTTTCAGATTGCAAATCTAATCTGCTTTGCAAGCTTTTCTGCCTAATTCTTGGCTTTATCCCTAGATTAAATACTGAATGCTGCTTTAGCTGCTAATTTCTTTGGACAAGCCCTCAGTACTGCAAAATACGGCCAACATTTATCTTAGGAGGCACTTTTCAAGTCAGAGAAAATTGGTATAGTTTACACTAAATCAGCTAGGGAAGCATGTTAATTAACCTGCCACTGTACATAGATCTCTTAAAGGCCCAAAGATGAGTAAAATAAACAATAAAGGCTTGGCAATTTCCTTATAAGAAAAGACAAAGAAAATGGGAACTGGGAAACTATTTGTATTTCATTTCAAAATGCAAAGATTGACAAAATAATATAATCAAAGCTTCTAAAATTTAAAAAAGCCCTGAGTATAATGACTAAGGAATTTTTTAGAATGTCTAAAATACAGTTACATTCTGATCTAAAAGAGGCTGATTGGAGAAGAATGAAGGTCATTGTTAATCCCAAATTAAAATTTGTCAAAACTCAGAACAAAATAGGCTTAACATACACTTATCATTCTGTAGATGATATGCAGATTTGTAATAAAAAAGCAAAGAAAGAAAGAAAGAAAGAAAGGGAAAGAGAAAATTTTAAAATAGCTGTTGTTATGGTTTCTTATGAGAAATAAAAGCTGCGAAATGAGAACTTAATTTAGCAAACTAAAAAGGGAAATTCAGCAAGCCTTGAAATAAGCAAGCCTCAGTCTTCACTGCCACAAAAGTTGTTCTCAGAGAAATAAACCAAAGACTTTTGCTTTAGCATAAACAACTACTTGAAAATCCTGAGGGTGAGTATGGTTGTACATTCCTGAATCTGAGCATTTAGAAGGAGATTGATGTAGGAGAATCATGAGTTCCAGGCCAGCCTAGTCTAAATAGAGACTGTCTCAAAGCAGTAACACAGCTAACAAAAATCTTGTTCTGTGACTTTATATCAATTAAAAGTGTCTAGCATTGGCCTATTTTACCTGACCCTGAATCCAGGCTGGTGTGTCCCTGCCTGAGCTCCAAATACCTGCACTTTCTTATTTGGACAATTGCATTTAAGGAATGGAGAATAAACAGTGAATATAGCTCATAAATCAATGTCATATGTCATCAGTCTCTAAAAAGTTTTCGTGCAAACACACTTCTACCATGGTGACCATCACCACCACCAATTTGTAAAATGTCAACATTGTTATTTATTGAAAACCAGAAAAATATACCAGTACCTCATCTTCAGAAATGTTAATTTAGGGCTAAGAATGTGGCTTAGTAGTAGAGTGCTTGCCTAGCATGCATGAATCCCTGGGTTTGATTCCTCAATACCACATAAACAGAAAAAAGTCTGAAGTGGCACTGTGGCTCACATGGTACAGTGCTAGCCTTAAGTCAAAGAAGCTCAGAGACAGTGCCCAGGCCCTGAGTTCAAGCCCCATGACAAACAAAAAACAAAAACAAAGGAAGAATACAAATTTAAATCCTCACTGTCTACAGTCCTTCTGAGCCTTGATCTGAAAATTCTTTTCCCTAAACCAGTAAAGTTTATATACTTTTCTCCTTTTCCCTTCTCCCAGTACTTTACTATGTAACTTATTTAATGCACATCAGAACCACCTGAAGGGACATGAGCAAGGCTGCTTCATGCCTGTAATCCTAGCAACTCAAAAACAGAGATCAGGCCAAGCCTGGAAAAAAAGTTTGAGAATCTCCTTCTCAATCTACAGCAAGGCATGGTGGTATACACCTGTCCCCTAACTATTACAGAAATAATAAACACAAGGATTGTGGTCCAGATTATCCCTGAATAAAAGCAAAGCTCTAGCTGGGTGTTAGTACATCTGTAATTACATCTGTAATTAATCTGTAATTACATCCGGTAATCCAAGCTATTCAGAAAGCTAAGATCTGAGGACAGTGGGTTTGCTGCCATCCCAGGTAGGAAGGTCTGTGAGACCAATAAACTTAAAAAAAAAAAACATTTTTTTTGGAAGTGGAGCTATGGTTCAAGTGACAGAGCTCTAGTCTTGAGCAAAAAGGCTCAGGGCCAGTACCCAGACCCTAAGTTCCAGCCCCCAAACAGGCACAAAAACAAACAGCAAACAAAATAGTAAGGCTCTATCTCACGAATAACAGAGCAAAAAGGTACTGAAAACATAGCTGTAGGGAGGTAGTGCACTGAGTCCTGAGTTCAAGCTCTAGCAGTGCAAGAGGAAGATAAAGAAGAAGAGAGAAGAACCAGCTGAAGGACTTTTTAATTTTTATTTTTTAATATTTTTATTGTAAAAATAGTGTACAGAGGGATTACATTTACATGAGTAAGGTAATGAGTACATTTCCTATCGAGCATTGTTACCTCCTCCTTTGTTTTTCCCCTAACATCCCTTCCCTCCCACCTCCCCAACTCCCCCTACCTCCCCCCCAAGTTGTACAGTTCATTTCCTACATAGTGTCTTATACCTCTCATGGTTACAATGGGTCATCCTGTATCCTTGTTTCAGCATTTTGTTATTTCCCTTCCCCTCCCCAAATTACACCCCATTGCAACAATGAGATGTACAAGGCATTATGTTGAAAAACAAACTTTACAACTTTGGTGTGGGGAGGATTCAGTGGGGGTGGGGCAGGGGAGGATGGGAAGGGATGGGAAGGGGAAACAAAGGAGGAGGCTACAATGCTTAATAAGAAATGTACTCATTATCTTGCCCATGTAATCGTAACCCCTCTGTACAGTATTTTCACAATAAAAAAATGTATATACAAGATTCAGAGCACCGACATCAAATACAGTGAAAACAAGGGTTATACCGTGGGGGAACAACATACAAAAGAAACAAACAAAAAATCGCATAGTACATTTTAGATACATTAAAAACAATAGCAGAAAGAAAAAACAAGTTGTGTCCCTATCTTGGGGTTCATTTCACTTAACATCATCTTTTATGGTCATATGTACATAGCTTTTGACCTCTTCTGCTCGTCCCCGACTTATACTAGTTATTGAAAATAAGGGAAACCATTGGACCTATGTTTCTTTGGGCCTGGCTTACTTCGCTTAATATAATTTTTTCCAAGCCTTTCCATTTCCTAACAAATGGGGCAATGTCATTCTTTCTGATGGAGGCATATATATACCACATTTTCTTGATCCATTCATCTACTGAGGGGCATCTGGGTTGGAGCATCTATCTTAGCTATGGTAAATAATGCTGCAATAAACATAGTCATGCTGGTAGTTTTAGTGTGGTCTTGTTTGTGATCATTTGGGTAAATGTCCAAAAGTGGGATTTCTGGGTCATAGGGGAGTTCTATGTGAAGTCTTTTGAGGAGCCTCCATACTGCTTTCCAAAGTGGTTGAACAAGTTTACACTCCCACCAACAATGCAGTAGGGTTCCCTTCTGTCCACATCCCCTCCAGCATCTGTTGTTATTAGATTTCTTGATTATAGCCATTCTAACTGGGGTGAGGTGGAATCTCAATGTTGTTTTGATTTGCATTTCTTTTATGGCTAGAGAAGTTGAGCATTTCTTCATGTGTCTATTGGCCATTCTTATTTCCTCTTCAGAGAAGTTTCTCTGTAAGTCTTTAGCCCACTTATTTATTGGACAGTTGTTTCTTTGAGGATTTGTTGTTGGGGATTTAGTTTTTTGAGTTCTAAGTATATTTTAGATAGGAGATTCTTGTCCAATGTATGACTAGTAAAGCTCTTCTCCCAACTTGTTGATTTTCTTTTTTATTACTTATTATTATTATTATTTTATTGTGAAAATACTGTACAGAGGGGCTACAATTACATGAGCAAGATAATAAGTACATTTCTTATCAAGCATTGTAGCCTCCTCCTTTGTTTCCCCTTCCCATCCCTTCCCATCCTCCCACTGCCCTCCCACCCAAACCTCCCCATTCCCCCCCCCCCCCCCACCAAGCCTCCCCACTTCCCCCCTCCCCCACCAAAGTTGTAAAGTTCATTTTCGACATAACAACTTGCACATCTCATTGCCAACTTGTTGATTTTCTATTGATCTTGCTAGCTATGTCCTTTGCCATGCAGAAACTCTGCAATTTCATGCAATCCCATTTGTCCAATCTTTCTTTGATTTGTTGTGTTTCTGCGTCTTTATTAAGAAAATTTCGGCCTGTGCCAAGGAGCCCTTGAGTTTCTCTTATTCCTTTCTGTAATGTGCCTGCTTTGACATCAAGGTCAAAGATCGATAAGCTCCAGCCCAGAGTTTGGGATTTTGATTCAGGAGTCTGAATTGTCCACAGATTTGTGTTTCTAGCATGCTATGAGGTTATGTTGATGGTCTAGAGATCTGTCTTTAAGAACAATTAATATAGATCATCTTTTTTTTTTTTTGTCGGTCATGGGGCTTGAACTCTGGGCCTGAGCGCTGTCCCTCAGCTCTTCAGCTCAAGGCAAGCGCTCTACCACTTGAGCTACAGCGCCACTTCCGGTTTTCTGGTGGTTTTATTGGAGATAGGAGTCTCACGGTCTGTCCTGCCCGGGCTGGCTTTGAACCGCGATCCTCAGATCTCAGCCTCCTGAGTAGCTAGGATTACAGGCGTGAGCCACCAGCGCCCGGCAATATAGATCATCTTAAGTTGGCTGGCTGGGACTTCCTCTTTTCTTTCTTCCTCTATAACTTTGTCTCCAACTTTTGATTTTCCTAATCTTCTATCACAGAAGTAAGCAAAGTATAAGTCTGCAAGATAATTTTCTCAGCACCATAACAAAGTACCAGAGACTGGGTAAGTTCAACAACAGAAATCTTCAGCTTTGGAGGCTGGGACTCTAAGATCTAGGTAATAACCCACTTAGAACCAAGTGAAACTCTATCTGTGTTCCAGGCCCTTGCCTCTTAGTTGGTTTTCACTGCGTCGGGAAAAACTTTGGTCTCTCTGTTTCTCATGAGACAATGAAGACCTTCATGTGAGCCCATCCTCATGATCACATTTACACTAAACTACTTCTAGAGGACCCACCTCAAAATACCAATATTGAAAAACACAGCTTTATGAATTGTTGAAGGCAGGATGGGGGAGAGGATTCGTTCACACAATAATTAACTCTCCTAAGGTGGCTAACATTGAATTCTACTTAATGGACAAATAAATAGTACCATTAGTAACAATTTATTTTTGTCTAAAGTATGCAATATGATTTGTGAGTGTCAAAAATAGAAAAGACACACCTCAAAGATAGACTACACTTGCCTAGCATGTTTGAGGCCCAGGTTTAATACTGAGCAAAATTAAAAACAAAAGACAAACATAAAAGATCCTAGAAAAAACACAAAGGTAGGAACAAAACACGTTGATGGTGGCCTGGTGTGGGGAGCCTGGGTAAGACCATTTTGGAGTTGGAAATATTCTGACGCTTGATTGTAAATGTTGTTTCATAATCATATTAAATTGTCAACAGTTAGCATTTTAAATTATATACTTAAAATGTGTGAGACAGACAGTGTTTTATGCTAATCATCCTAGATACTCAGGAGGCAAAGATCAGGAAAAAATCAGTTTGAGGACCTCAAGGAAGAAAAAGTTAGGGAGCCTCCATTCAAAAAAGCAAGCTAGCCAGGTTCGAGCATCAGTGGCTCATGCCTGTAATCCTACTACTCAGGAGGCTGAGATCTGAGGATCATGGCTTAAAGCCAGTCTGGATAGGAAAGTCCATGAAACTCTTATCTCCGAAAAACTACTCAGAAAATGCTGGAAGTGGTGCTGTGGCTCAAGTGGTAGAGCTTTAGCCTTCAGCACAAAGAGGCTCAGGGACAAAGCCCCAGGAGTTCAAGCCCCAGGACCAGCAAAAAAAAAAAAGCAAGCTAAGTATGGTGGTGTGGGCCTATAATCTCCGCCATGTGAGATAGGTAGGCACAGGCTAGCCATGGGAGAAAAAAAAGCACAAAACTCTATGGAAAAAGGTAGAGTACTGCCAGCAAATATGAAAGTCTAAATTCAAACTCTGGTAACACCAAACAAAGAAGGGAAGGGAGGAGGAACAGAAGGAGGAGAGGAGGGAGGAGGGAGAAGGAAGAAGAAACAGACAAACTTATGCTCAGTAAATCAGGAGAAATATACATGCATACATATATGTGTGTGCATTATATTGTGTTATAGTAATGAAAGGTCTCCAAAAATAAATCCACATAGGAGAACAATCGAAGGGGTGACACTGATCAAGTTGCCTTATACACATGACTCTGTTGTACAAATATTTAAAGATAGCTAATAAAATTAATGTGATGCCTTCTGCTCTATTTTCTTACAATATTTAAAAACCTTTTTGATTCTTTGTTCTCTACCTCATATGCTAAAGGATGGCTTCCCACGCTAAATCATACAAAATTGTACTTGAATTAATGAAAGTCAGCAAGATACTCTCTTCTTCTGCCTGGGTTGGATTGAAAGGAAGTCTGCGGATTTGCAACTATGAGCTCATGAACGTTTCTGTGTTTGCTTTAGTAGCACAAGGCTTGCTTAATGGAGAAAGACTAGAACAAACTCAGCAATGGATATGTTTCAACTTGAGGTAGAATTTTACAAATCTCTCATGGTGGCCATACTTGGTGTGGTCTCTTCTCTTCCATCTCCCAGAGGAATAATTACACAAGTTCTGCTTTCTGCTCACCTGCCTCCTCCTGTCAGATCTGGCATCTCTATTGCAAGATAATTGCTGCCTTGAATATTCAATTAGCTTTTAATTAAATATTGCTCATTAATATAACTGCAAGACAATAAAACATATGTCATTTGATTAGCCAAAAATTCAAATATAAATTACATTCATTTTTATGCCAACATGCACTTTACCTAATGAGACATTTGTCACCCTGCTCTAAAAAGATTGTATGTGATCTTACTTTCTTTTAAAGATTTTTTTTAATAGGCCTGCAAGCAAAATTTTAAAATTATACATGACAACTCATATTCTTTCCTTTATCTCTAGATTAGCTGTTTAGAAAGGAGCATTACATACAATTGATATTTTGTTTTGGTATTAGCTTAAATAATATCATTTTATATATTAAAATTTGTTGTGTGTAGGGAGCAAACATGTAGGAGACACAGATGTTTTAAATTTAATGACATATCTTCTGATTATAAAAGTAACATATAGTTATTTTAAAATTTTTAATATAAATTTAATAGGTTGATAGATTTTTTTCCCAATTCTCTTCTCCTAAGATTATTTTTAAGTGGCGCTGTAACTCAAGTGGTAGAGCACTCGCCTTGAGCTGAAGAGCTGAGGGACAGCGCCCAGGCCCAGAGTTCAAACCCCATGACCAACAACAACAACAAAAAAAAAAACACAAAAGAAATGTACGCATTATCCTGCCCATGCAATTGTAACCCCTCTGTACAGTATGTTCACAAATAAAATAAAATTTTAAAAAAAAGATTATTTTTATATTTCTTATTCTAGTTTATGAATTAAAATTATTATGTCGATGATATGATTTTAATACTGCTTCTTTCATTGAAGATTGTATTCTGACCATGCACCTTGACATCCTGAAAATTTTTAAATCTGAAAACCTGTAATTACGTATTATCATGATGATGATTATAATTTGAAGATCTTGGAGGATTCCTCCCAATTTTTCACGATTACTAGTAAGGATAGAGCAAGTATATTTATGCATAAGTCTTAGACATATCCAATTATTTCCCTAGGACTGATTTCCAGAAAAACAATTACCAGAGCCAGAGAAAGCAGGGAATTCTTGTGTCCTCAGCTTTTTATGCCTCTCTGGGGTATAGAGAAAGCTCGTGTAAATTTCCCAACACCCTGGGAAATCTCTCAGCCTGATACTGACAGTGACTGAAACCTCTAATCTCCTCTAACATCTGTGAAGCACATTCCATCCGTTTATCTCCTGGCATTTGCTGAGTCCCAGCAGCTTCCCAAGGAGGAATGGTTAAAGCCTCTCAACCCAAGTAAAGTGTGGTAGGAGGAAGTCTGAAGATTGAAATTCTTAGTCTGAGACTGAAAGGAGAAGAAACCCCTCCCCTCCACCCAATTCCCCAATGGGGTTTGCTTGGGCACTGGTACATCAGAACACTTTGCACTCCCTCATTCAATGTGGCTCTACTTCACCTGCAAGAATCCAAGTGGCCTGAGTCTTTAACTCCCATTTCTAAGGTGGAGGAATCCCAGTGGGGAACAGGAGTGATTAGAAAGACCCAGGTAGCAAATTTCACAAAACTTACAACAAAAGGTAATAAAGCAAAAGCTCAGAATGGGATGGGCTGTAAATCCACACTTGAAAAAACTCCTACACCAAATACATAGCAGTGATGCAAATAAAATATGAGAGGAAAACAAACAAGAATGAAGTAATTTAAAACAGTGATCTAAAACAAGAAACACTTCCATGGACCTGTTAGGTAAAAGAAATGAGAAATAGAATCTAAGTTCTGGATCAAGAAGCAAAGAAGAACAATTAGGAGCTAAGAGTCCTTGTGGAAAAATGGAAAATGAAATGACCCAAGATTGGTTCAGGGGATCTGAAGAAGGCTTGGAAAAGATTGATAATTCATTCAGCCCTACCCCTAGGGCTGCAGACTTTAGAAGGGCAAAATACATAGACAAAACAAAATTTCAAATGACATGGCTAGCTGGGCACCAGTGGCTCATGCCTGTAATCCTAGCTACTCAGGAGGCTGAGATCTGAGGATGGCGGTTCAAAGCAAGCCAGGGCAGAACAGTCCTTGAGACTCTGATCTACCAGAAGTGGCCTTGTGGCTCAAGAGGTAGAGCACTCACTTTGAGCTGAAGAGCGCAGGGACAGCACGCAGGCCCAGAGTTCAAATCCCACAACTAAAAAAAAGACATGGCAATACCCAATTTGAAGAAAGAAATTCAACAAACAGCAATTTGAACTAGAATTCATGCCAAGTGAAATTAATGTTACAGAACAGAATAAGACTGTAAACACCTTAGATCCTCCAATGATATGAAAGAAAGCTGTATGACAGGGAAAAGGAAAGAACAAAATTATAAAAATAAAAGCAAGCAGAAACTTTAAAAAAGGACCGGTGGATATGGAAAATAAGTAATTAGAAATATTTTTAACTAAAAATGTGATAAATGAAGAAAAATGATCAATAAAATAGTTTTCATATATTTTATTATCTTTAAGTAGTTGTATAAAAGAGCTGCCATTTAACAAAGTAGTTATTGAATATAATGCATCTTGATCAATGTCACCCCTTTCAACATTCTCCCTATCCTCCTAACCCCACTGTTTCCCTCCATTTTCTTAATTTAGTAAGCTATGCATTGAAGTTTATGACTGCATCTCCCCAAGTCCTCTCTTTATGAATCTTCCCCCTTTCCCTTGATCCCTCTTTTCTGAACAGCTATTTCCTGGCTTTATTTTGTTGAACTGTTAACTAGCCTTCCTAAGGAATTACAGAGTCTCCCCTGAATCTACCATATTTCATTTAATACATTTGTGTACACTTGTACACCATCCGAAGTGTTTACTTATAGTCTTATAAGTTAATTCTAGCTTCTACTTATGAGAGAAAACTCATGCACCCTTTGTCTCTCTAGGCCTGACTTATTTCTGGGAATGACTTACTTTCCAAGTCCTTCTATTTTCTTGCAAATGAGGGGCATCTGGGCTGATTCCATACCTTGGCTATGGTGAATCATTTTGCAATAAACAAGGTTATTCAAGTGGCTTTACTATATCCTAGTTTATAATCTTTTAGATAAATATCCGAATGGAATTGCTGGCCCATAGGATTGTTCTATGTTTAGTTTTTGAGGAACTTCCATACTGCTTCTAAAGAGATTGAACAAGTTTCATTTCCCACCAACAGTGTACTGTTTCTTTTTCTTTTCACGCAGCATCTGTTATTGTTTGTATTCTTGTTGATGGCCATCCTAACTGGGTAAAATGGAATCTCTGTGTTGTCTCGATTTGCATTTCTTTTATTGGCAGAGAAGTTGAGCATTTCTTCATGTGTCTGTTGGCCATTTTTACTTACTCTTCTGAGAAGTCTCTATTCAGCTCATTTGCCCATTTATATCTAATTGATTTAACTATATTTAATTGATTCTTTGAGGGTTTAGTTTCTTAAACTCACTGTATATTTTGGATATTAGGCCATTGCATAACTGGCAAAAATCTCTCATTCTGCAAGCTGCCTTTTTGGCTTGTCAGCTGTGCCTATGCCCTGCAAGCCCTTTTTAGTTTGATGCATTTATCAAGTCTTCTTTGATTTGCTGGGCCACTGGAGCTTTACTCAGAAAGTCATTGTAAAAGAATGAATTAGTGAATCAGACAGTATTCTGAGGACTCACTAAAGCATGATAATAAAAACAGGAAAATAAACTATATATGTGTGTATACATATATATTTACATATATGTATGTGACTATGTATATAATAGAGTAAAAAATAGATGATAAAATTTTTGAAAATAGCAGTGTATATGTAAAAGGAATTTCTCAGACAAAAGGGAAGTATAGGTACTCTTTTTTTTGTTGTTTTTGCTTTTTGTTTTTTGTCAGTTATGGGGCTTAAACTCAGGGCCTGGATGCTGTTCTTGAGCTTTGTCATTTAAGGCTAGCACTCTACCACTTAAGCCACAGCTCCACTTCCAGTCTTCTGGTGGTTAATTGGAGATAAGAGTCTCATGGACTTTCCTGCCCGGGCTGGCTTTGAACTGCTATCCTCAGATCTCAGCCACCTGACTAACTAGTATTACAGGCATAAGCCACTTGTGCCTGGCTCTAAGCACTCATTTTTGATAAAACAGTAGTTAAGAGTGGTTGCCTAGAATTGTAGAAAGCACATATCTTCATACTAACAAGGTCTTCAATTCCTGAACAGGACAAATAAAAATAAGTTTATAATACACTACATCAGATTAAAACTTTAGTTGACTTAGGAAAGAAGAGAAAATTCTTAAAAGCTACCCAAAAAAGGTCACTTAAAAGAATTATTGAGATGAATAGCAGATTTTTTCTGCAGAAAAATATTTTAGAAGATGTAAAAATCTTTAAAGCACGGAGAATAACTCCCAGTCCTGCTTTTGTTGTTTTGCTTTGCTTTACTTCGTTTTGTTCTTCACAATATCCCAAATAGCCAAATGATGGGAGAGCACAGGCTTCAGCTCTTAGATGTCTGCTTTGCTTTAACTCTTTTCCCTCTCTCATAAGTCCAGCCTTACATTTTACCTGGTATCCATACGTTCAAGAATTTTGTTTATTGCCTGGTGCTGCACAGCAAACCATGCACAAGTTTAGTGCCTACAAAAATCTACTTTTAACTGTTGTTCTATTTTGAGGGATCGACAGGCTCAGCTGGTCAGCTGTGCTTTAGAATCTCTCACATGGTTGGAGTGTGTCTATGGCTGAGGCTGAAGACTTATTCATTAATGGGTTTGGTGCCTGGGTTAAATGGCTGGAGCACGTATGAGCCTTTCTGTTTCTAGAAAGGGTTTTGAGTGTTCACTTTGGCAGCACATATACTAAAATTGGAACAATATAGAGAAGAATAGCATGGCCCCTGCACAAAGGATAACACACAAGATCATGAAGCATTCCATAATAATAAAAAAGAAAATGAAAGAAAAAAGGGTTTTGACTTCTAGATCACAGCAGAGTAATTTTTTTAAAAAAATCATTGTAACAGTGATGTACAGAGGGGCTAGAGTTACATATGTTAGGTAATGAGTACATTTCATTTTTAACAGTGTCACCTCTTCCCTAATTTCCACCCAGTATTTTCCCTCCAGATACCCCTCTTCCACAAGTTGTATAGTTCATTTTCAAAGTAGTATCCAGTATCACTGCTGTATTTGTTCACTCTTTGACCCGCCATTTCTGTGTTCCCCTTGATCCTTCCCAAAACAGATAAACTTCCATACAGGAAAGAAATAAAAAAAAATCCATAAAGGAGAGGATAAAAAAGTAAACCAACAAAACACCTCTTGTTTCCATTTCTAGGAGTTCATGGCGATAAACATTATTTTATATGATCATCCATAGATTGCTATTGAGCCTTTGTGATTCTCTCCTAAGAATATTCTCCTTTAGTTTCACTGTGTGAATGTTTAAAGTCCTGTTGTTTATCAAGTCAAAGTGTAATTTTTTTGTCTTTTACCATCAATTGTGTTTACTTGTAGATTTATAGGCACATTCTAATTACCACAAATGAGGGAAATCATGTAACTTATGTTTCTTTGGGGCTGGCTTACTTTGCTTAATATATATTTTTTCAAATATTCCCATTTTCTTCTGATGTCATTCTTTCTGATGGAAGCATAGAATTC
This sequence comes from Dipodomys ordii, assembly GCF_000151885.1. Lineage (NCBI taxonomy): Eukaryota > Metazoa > Chordata > Mammalia > Rodentia > Heteromyidae > Dipodomys > Dipodomys ordii. The sequence continues at coordinate 2,070,858 of NW_012267408.1, forward strand.
CATTGTGTATATAGACCATATTTTCTTTTTTTTTCCTCTCTCTTCTTTTTTGTCAGTAGTGGGTCCTGAACTCTGGACCTGTACACTGTCCTTCAGCTCTTCAGCTCAAGGCTAGTGTTCTACCACTTGAGCCACAGCATCACTTCCAGATTTTTCTGCTTATGTGGTGTTAAGGAATCGAACCCAACCTCATGCATGCAAGGCAAGCACTCTACCATTGAGCCACTTTCCCAGCCTCAAGACCACATTTTCTTGATCCATTCATCCACTGACAGGCATCTGGTAATCTTATGGTAGCAAGGTGATCTTACGGCAACAGATAGTCTTACCTGGTTGCTGGTGTTCAGCGAATATTCAAAACAGGCAAAAGTTGCAAGAAGTTTTATCACTTTGTCTTGAAAGTATTTTCTGCCATGTACTATAAGTAAACAAGTCACTAAGTCTTAGAATATATTTTCAACACAGTCTCTAGAGTTATTTTTTTGTGAAAATACCATACAGAGGGGTTACAATTACATGGGCAAGGTAATGACTGCATTTCTTATCAAGCATTGTTGCCTCCTCCTTTGTTTCCCCTTAACATCCCTTCCCATTTCCCCCCCCCACCCCCCTCACCACCACTTCCCCCCCTCTCCCTCCTGCATGCCAAAGTTGTAAAGTTCATTTTCAACATAAGATCTTGTACATCTCATTGGTGCAATGGGTCCACCTGTAACCCTATTTAAACAATTTTTTCCCTTCCCCTCCACAAATTAAACCAACATCAAATACAGTGAAAACAGGGGTTATACCATGGGGGAGGGACATACAAAGCAACAAAGAAATATCTTATAAATATGTTAGACACAATAGCAAGAAAGAAAAAACATTTGAGTCCTTATCGAATCATGTCACTTCTTTGCCCTAAATCCTAAGTGGCTTCCCATATCATAGAATAAAGACCAAAGTCCTTTCATTGAACAACAGGACATTATATATGCTGGCTTTTGTTCTTCTCTGATCTCATCTCAAACAATGCTTCCCAACGAGGTTCCTCTGATTTCACCTTGTGTTAGCTATAGTACTTACCTTGATATTCCTTGAAAATATCAGATATCAGGTCCCTTCCTTCTGCAGCCTTTGCACTTGGACCTTTCTTTAGCCTCCTGTTCCAGCAGATACATCCAGATAAATCCATCCTGCTCCCTCTCATCAGGGCTGTGCTGAAGCTCCACCTTTATAGCGAATCTCCTTTGCAAAGCTGCTCGCCTTCCACTTTGTATTTTACCAAAATATTTTTGTCAATTATGTGTGCTATTGACTGATTGGCTAGGAAGGTTCACATTCCAATATTCAGGAGGAACCAGAACATAGAAAAAGAGTAACAGAGAGAAAGCATAATATGGCATTGTAGTAATTCCTAGGACTCAGGAGACTAGATCACTAGGCCTGCAGATTTTAAACCAGTTTGAGTTACATAGTGACACTCTGTTTCAAACAGCAGGAGAACAATTCATACGCATATAAATAAATGTGATTGACAAACATATATTTTTTTTTTTAGTCATGGGCTTGAACTTTGGAACTGAGTGCTATCCCTCAGCTTTTCAGCTTAAGGCTAGTACTCTACCACTTTGAGCCACGGCACCACTTCCAGTATTCTGGTGGTTAATTGGAGATAAAAAGTCTCACAGACTTTCCTGCCAAGGCTGGCTTTGAACCCTGATCCTCAGATCTCAGACTCCTAAGTGGCTAGGATTAGAGGCATGAGCCACAAACATCCAACAACAAATGCATTTTTTAATCCAACTTTATATCCAAGACATATGCCTAACCAAAGGCCACACAGAAATATTGAAAATGATTGTGTGGATATATACCAGCTACTCAGTAGGCTATGATGTGAGGTCCTTGATTCAAAGCCAGCTCAGGCAGGAAAGCCTCTGACCTCCAATTAACTACCAAAAAGTGGAGCTGTGACTCACATGCTAGAGCACTGGCCTTGAGCACAAAAGCTCAGATACAATACCCAGGCCCTGAGTTCAAGCCCCAGACTGGCACATGCATACCCTGCCCCCCCCCCACACACACAAAGTAAAAAAATAACAGAGCATGTGAATTTACTAATTATTCATTTTGAAATGCTACTAAAGTAGCAATGAGTAGTTTTTTGGCTTAGACTTAGAGAAACAAAGACAATGATGGTAAAGGAGACATTAACTATAATATAAATGGATTCTTGGTAATTGAGTAGTGCTGAAAGCAAAAAAAAAAAAAAAAGAACATGATTTATACTACAGACTCAAGGCATAGGAGTGATGGCCCCAGGGATTTCTGGAGTGGGGTAAAATAATGAAAATCATACTGCAAATAGAAAGACTGTCTGAGTGTGTTTAAGGAGAAGTCCCCCAGGTCCCTCTGTGAAGTTGCTCTGAGGATTTTATAAGCAATATATGCAAAGTGTCAGGCACTGAGTAAGCATTCTGCACATGTTTACTATGACTTCATGGTGAATGGTAATATATAACTTCATTCTTAAAGTGGAGAAGTAGCAACACAAATATACTATAGATCTGGAGACTGGTAGTAAACGTAACATCTAAATTAGTTTAATGTTGTTTCATATTAGTTAAGAAAATTAGTGCTGGTAGTTTTTTAGGACAATCTTTATAGAATATAAGGGGAGAAGAGGGAAGGGGGAGGGGGAGGGGAGAGGGGAAAGGAAGTTCACGGGGAGAGGAAGGGGAGAGGAGTGAGGAGAGGAGTGGTGAAAGGAGTGGAATGGGAAGGAGAGGAAAGGAGGGAAGGGAAGCAGGGAGGAGAGGAGAGGAGAGGGGGAGAAGAGTGGAGAGAGGGGAGAGGAGGGGAGGGGAGGCAATCCAAGAGAATTTGAAAAAACTGAGGTTGAACTTGCTCTACCAGATATTAAAAATAATTCTAAATTATGATAATGAGATTGTGATACAATGATACAATAGTGGACAAACAGACCAAAGGGCACAATACAGAGAACATGCAGGTGAAAACCACAGCACTGTGAAACAGAAGGCAGGGCTGCGATAGCTAAGATATGGAACCAACCCAGATGCCCCTCAGTGGATGAATGGATAAGAAAATGTGGTATATATACACAATGCCTCCATCAGAAAGAATGACAATGCCCCATTTGTTAGGAAATGGAAAGACTTGGAAAAATTTATATTAAGTGAAGTAAGCCAGGCACAAAGAAATATAGGTCCCATGGTTTCCCTTATTTGCAATTACTAGTATATGTCTGAGACAAGCAGAAATGATCAGATAAGATGATGTTAAGTAAAATGAACCCCAAGATAAGGATTCAAGTGTTTTTTCTTTCAGGCAATTGGTTCTAACATATTTATAAGATGATTTCTTTGTTGCTTTGTATGTCCCTCCCCCACGGTATAACCCCTGCTTTCACTGTATTTGATGTTGGTATAATTTGTGGAGGGGAAGGGAAAAACAAATCGTTTAAATAGGGAAACAGGTGGACCCATTGCAACAATGAGATGTACAATCATTATGTGGAAAAACTACTTTACAACTGTGGCGGGGGGGGGGGGGGGGGGGGGAGGAGATGGGAAGGGATGAGAAGGGGAAACAAAGGAGGAGGCAACAATGCTTGATAAGAAATGTACCCATTATCTTGTCCATGTAATTGCAACCCATCTGTACGGTATTTTCACAATTAAAAAAAAAAAAGAAAGAAAGCAGGGCTGGGAATGTGGCTTAGTGGTAGAATGCTTGCCTAGCATGCATGAGGCCCTGGGTTTAATTCCTCAGTACCACATAAGCAGAAAAAGCTAAAAGTGGCTCTGTGGCTCAAGTGGAAGAGTGCTATCCTCGAGAACAGAGAGGCTCAAAGTCAGTGCCCAGGCCCTGAGTTCAAGCTCCAGGACCAGCAAACAAACAACAACAACAACTAATAAAACAGAAGGCAACACTGTCCTACTCAATGTATGGTCTGAATTAGTTTATTTAATATTTTAATTGAATTATATCTCTACACAGAACTACTCTAAATTGTTTAAAGACTACATATAAAAAATAAAACAAAATTCTATAAGAAAAATGTGATTTGTGGTAGAGGTTTTTAAACAAGATTTTTTTTTAAATTTTTGAGACAATATCTCAATCAGACAAGATTTTTTTTTAAAAGTCTGAGACAATATCTCAATCAGTTGCCCATGCTGGTCTTTATCAAAAGTTCAAGAATATTCAAAATTAATTTTGAAAAGTGCAACAGTAAAAATAAAGAGAAAAACCCAGCAAAAGAAGAAACAAAAATAGCTATCAAGTACATGAATAATTGTTTGATTCTAACCAGTAATCAGGCAAATGCAAATGAAAACAATAACAACATAACATTCACACTCATCCAATTGGTGAAATTTCAGAGCTGGCCAATTCTGGGAACCAGTGAGAAGAGCAAGCAACAAGAATTCTTAGCACTGCAGATGGGAGTGTGAATTTGAACAGCTACTTTGGAAGGCAATTGAACAGTATGTAGGAAATGACAATGAACGGACTTCACTACCCAGCAGTTGCATTCTGGATAAATATGGTCAGAAAATCCTTCTTGTTTATTATCCAGGCCAATTTACATTCCTGTAACCCTTCCAATCTAAATTTAAAGGAGGTTCCAATTCCTCTACTCCGAAATACAACAAGATCCATAATAATACTTTCTCAACCATTAAAATTCCCTAAGATTATACTTTTGTCCAACAGTATAAATGTTGCTACTGTCAATTCTGTTTACAATAACAGTGTTCCTTTCCAACATAGATTCTTGGTGCAATAAGAACCTATTGCCATTAGAAGGAATAAAAATGGAAGTTACCTTTTAGTCCAACTGCATTTATAAAGAAGTCTCAAAATCATTAGCAAGAGCTGTAAGACCTTCTGTGCTCTCTCATGGGTATGTCTCTCCTGCAGCACCTTGCTCCATTCTTCCAAGCTCTCTCTATTCCAGTCACAATGAGCCTCACCTCACCCTCTGAATACCCCGTGCCTCTCTCCTCTTGCTGCTCCCTCTGATGCACATCTGTCTTCCCTATCTCTTTGTCTCGCTCATTCATGATCAACTTAGAAATGGTATTTATTGGGACATGGTATTTTTCTCTTTGTGCCAGTATTGGGGTTGAACTCTGGGGACCCATGCTCTCACTTGGATTTTTCAATCATGGTTGACATTCTACCATTTGAGCCATACCTCCACTTCCAGGTTTTTGATCATTCATCGGATGTAAGATTCTCTTGGATTTATCTGCCTGGGCTGACCCCAAACTGTGATCATCAGACCTCAGCCTCCTGAGTAGCTAGAATTATAGGAATAAATCACTAATGCCCAATAGCAAACAATAAATCTTGTTTTGTTTTTGTTTTTGTGCCAGTCATGGGACTTGAACTCAGAGCCTGGAAGTTGTCCCTGAACTTTTTGCTTAAGGTTGTCACTCTACCACTTGAGTCAAAGCTGCACTTCCAGCTTTTTGCTGGAGATAAGAATTTCATGGACTTTCTTGCCTGGGCTGGCTTTGAACCACAATCCTCAGATCTCAGTCTCCTGAGTAGCTAGAATTACAGCAGAAACCCCAACACCTGGAAAACAATACATTTTTGACAGCTATTATTTGCTTTGACATTGACTGGTTCATATTCAGATGATTTGTCCTGTTTGCCCATTTGTCTTTAGGAGCTGATTTTAGTATAATGTCCCGCACAATCAGGCCAGAAACAAGAAGCTATATTCAATCCCAAAGGGGTTGGCAGCCTGGAAAGGCAGATCAAAGGTTGATATCAAGATGCCAGGGCACCAGGCTCAGGATCAATAGTGTGTGCCACTTTTGAGACAGTGTTCATCACTCCCAAAGCATGACATGAATGGGAATGTGAAAAAGAATGCTCTGTCAAGGCAAGGCCATCTCGAGGCCATCAGTGGTTCTTTTAGAGACAGATGTCTTTTTCATAGGCCTGCTACAAATAGAAGAAATGTTTTTGAAACAATCTGCAATGCAAACAGCTAAAACACTCTTGATTGGATCATCTTTAGTGATGTAGCTGACCAGGTCATATTATGGCATAGTTACAGAATCTGTGCAAAGTACCTCTAGAATAGATAGCATCTCACACCTCTGATCCCACCCCCACCCCCACTTTGCATAGCACTGGCCAACTTGCCAACTCTGGGGCAAGTTCTCAGAACAGCACCATTGTTCCTGATTATCTACCTGTTACTCCTGGCAAACCACAAGTTCTCAGACTAGAGTATGTCTTAGACTATTTGTGTCTGCTTTGTCCTGTAGCCAGCTGTGATCTAGGATTGAACATGCCTGGCCAGGCATGGGTAAAAGATAGTGAAACACGCAAATGCTATATCCCTAGAGCACTGACACCAAGTCTTTCCTGGCTGGCTGTTGAAAGCTTTAGGGGGCTGCTATTTGATTTTGGCACACCAGACTTCAGGCAGCCTTGATGTCAATAGCAGCTGACTCCTTCTGAGATCACCGATTTTAAATGGGGCCAGCTTCTCAAAACTTGACATATGTACCGTGAGACAAAAAAAAAAAGCTACACCATGCTTCCATCCCTCATCATTTCATTATGAAGACCAAAACCTAAGAATTCTATAAAGTATAACTCTCCTGTAACCAGAACTCAGGATGTGAGGTACAGAATCTGGAAGTTACATTCTTCAACAGAAGAACATCCACTCAAAGATCTAGCATCCTGGGAAGAAGTGACACCCATTAGAATGTGGCTATTAAGCCTTATGGCTTTATAACAAGCAAGAGAAAGGATATGGGAGCATCTCAGAATAGAACAACAGGAAAACACAGACAAGGTACCAGATATGTCTGACCATTTGCAGTAAAAACACCTGTTCGGAAATCATGAAGGCCTCAGAAACTCTACCAAGCACTTTACCCAGTGTGTCTTGCAACTTCCCATAGAGATTGTTAATCACCAAAGCTCTTATAGGGCCTGTGAGTGGCATCATCATTCATCATCTGTCAGAGGCCAAGCCACTAAAGATTACTTGGATCAGGTTGGAGATCCAGGTTGTTTTAAATAGCAGACAGGAGGTGAAATAGTAATGCCTTCTCCTTTTTATTTTTCTGTGCTTTTTTGCCAGAAAAGGACTCATACCAGGCTTTGGTTTCCATATGATACTAGAAGCTGAAATGACTAGGTGCATTGAAATTAAACAGATCTAGAAATGGAGTTATATCACTACCATGAGAAGCACATCCGAATAGAACTGGCAAAGCCAAGGCAGACAGTGCCCTCATGTGGTGAAAAAAGTTACTCAAAGAATACAAATTCAAATTTATTTAAAGAACACAAATACAGAATTCCAAAAATATGTAAGAAGTGAGTTATACTCCACCTAGGAGAGCTGGCTGACAAACATTCCCCAACCAAGAGGGCTAAGATTCTGATGCCAGATTCTACCAGAGGCATTATGTGCAAAGAACAATGCTTAACTGTATCCTACTAGTTCAAAAGTCAAGAAGCAGTCTAGGGTTCAGCCAAACTAGTAACTTATTTTCCATTTTTAATAGAAAAAAAAATCAACTTTCCCTGCCCTCCATTAAATACAGGTGATTGTTTTTTACAAAATTAGCTTGGAGGGATATTTAATTATTGATACTCCCTGAAAGACTGCTAATTTCCACTAGGTCCTAAAACTTAAGACATCATCAAGGGCAGAGTAGCATCATTTTATTGAATCACTAGTGATTTTCTGTCTGGGATTAGTAGAAACAATGATTTGGAGGATACACTGAGCACTGAGTCAGATTCTTGCCCAATCCCCTGCACATGGTACCCCTAATGTGGATGAGAAGGCCTCTGTGGGAGGAGAAACAACGTTGAATGTGAGAGGCCTAAAAGTCTACTGGAATCTGCCCTGTATCTCTGCAGCTCTGTAACACTTTCCAGGCACCTGGCAGAGCACCGCCATCCAGGTAAGCACGGGAAACTGCACACCCTACAAAGCAGGGCTTTCACCTGGAAGCTAGATTGAAATGTTCACCCACATGCCGGACTCTTATTATCTACTCTCCCTCTTACTACTAGTAAGTCTGCCCTCCGCCTCAGTGCTTCCTTGCTTTCTCCGGACCTGAGTTCTCTGTCCGGGACCCTCTTGGGATCTCACTTCCTTCTGCCTCCAGTCTGCCTCGGTAGACTGCACTGCTGCTGGTTCCCCGACCACGAACGCATCCCATCAATGACATTTTCCTCCCTACAGTGCTGGAGAAACAATCTCATGGCCCTGGTGTGGACATCATTTCAGGCTGTGGTGTTCAGCTTACAGTCTTTCCAGCACTTCTTAGGAATCATAGGCTGTGCTTGGCCAGTTTAACTGTTCGGAAACTTTCTCATTTTCCCAAAGTTGATATTCTCGACCACCATTCCCTACACACCTTCTGCATGTCACCTCACCTTTTCCTTCAGAAAGAAAAACTAAAATAGAAGCCACGGCAGAGGAATTCTCTCTCAGCTTCTAGGAGGGCAGCACCAAAAGGAAGTGTTTTGAAAGGTTAGAGTATTTGAGGCAGTGACCATTTGTTGCTTGTTTCAGAGCAGAGCAACACGTGATGCTAAACCACCTGGTTGTGTGCCTTTATAAGACCTGTAAATCCTTAGCTGGAGGCTCTCCTCCTGGGCTCTGCTGTGTCGGAGTATAGGAGGCCTGAGCTGCAGCCCGTTTAAATAAAACAGCTGTAGAGTCTGACTCTCGGTGGTCTTCTTGCAGGGGTCCTGCAACCTTGGCATAACAGTTTAAACCCATATCATCATGTATCTTTTCTTATTATTCCAGTGAAAAAGTTGTCCTTTTCCCTTTCTTCTTTTTTTTCACTGAACCTTTATATCCATAGAATAGGGGCAGTAGTAAAGAAATTATGTGATAAATTAAAGATACATATGTTCATTGGCACACTGTCCACTATAGCCAAGATATGGAAACAACCCCACAACAGATGACTGGATCCAGAAAATGTGGTACCTATATGCAATGGAATTTTACACAGACTTTAGAAAGAATAAAATAATGTCATTTGCAGGGAAAGAGATGGAACTAGAATAAATCACGTTAAATGAGGTAAGCCAAAATCAAAAATGGCACATCTTCTGCCTGATATGTGGAAGTTAGCTCTAAACACACAGGGATATGACAAAATACACAGGATTCTAGATACTCACACACAGTGAGACCAAAAGAGGATAATTTTAGGAGAGAATCACAAAGGTGCAATACCCAGTGCCTCCTAATATGTACATAAAATATTATACATACTGAAACAAACTCCAAAGATATGGAAACAAAGGACTTTTTTCATCTTTTTTATTTTTCTGATGATGCTATATTCTTTACCTTATATGTGGTATACTCGTACACACATCTGTGGGAGTTTAGGGGAGGGCATAGAATCAGAGGAAAAAGGTGAAAAGGTGCAGCAGTGGAACACTCTGGACACTGATGAAATTGAACTCTGCAACTCGTGCATGGAGAGGGGAGGGAGGGAATGGGAGAGAATGAGGGAACAGATGACATTATGCAAAAGGAAATGAATGTACTTATTACCTGACATATGTAAAGGTAATCCCGCTGTGTAGCACCTCTAAAACAATAAAGTAGAATAAAATTATCTTTATTGAGATATAATCCACATACAATACATATACATAAATGATTTTTTTTGTTTTTTATTGTGAAAATACCGTACAGAGGGGTTACAATTACATGGGCAAGGTAATGAGTACATTTCTTAGTGCTCTATATAGTTGTTTTTTGTTGTTGTTGGTCGTGGGGCTTGAACTCTGGGCCTGGGCGCTGTCCCTCAGCTCTTCAACTCAAGGCGAGCGCTCTACCACTTGAGCCACAGCACCACTTCCATGAGTACATTTCTTGTCAAGCATTGTTGCCTTCTCCTTTGTGTATGGACAAAATTTTATAATTTTTCACCTGGCCCACCAAAAGGAACTTCGCATCCATTGGCAGTCACATTCCATTTCCCCTCCTCTCTCCCCACAGCTCCTGGTAACATCTAAACAACTTTCTGTTATTTTAGATTTGCCTCAACACTTCATATAAATGGGATATACACTCTGTGTCCTTCAGTGATTGGCTTCTTTCACTTAGCATGGTGTTTTCAAGATTTAACTAGCAATACTTTTAAAACACGTTTGTTACTGTTTGCAATGAACATTTCCTGGGTTACTCTTCCCCGAGGAGTAAATCTTAAGCTTTTCCATGCTTCTTGGATTTCAATAAGTATTGTCTCTGTGCTGTATGCTGGACTCTTCTCTTTCATCTCTGTCTTGTCATATAAACATTCTCAAGCCTATGTGAAATCTGTCCTCCCCCCTCTATCAGATTTAAAAGCTACTATATGGGTTTCTGCCCCATTTTCCTATTAATGCTTAATGACTAATATAGCCTGGAGGAAGAGAAGCAGTCACAGGATTTCATTTCTTAGAATTGCCACCAAATGTCTAAACTAGACAGCTGGTGTGTGTTATATTGAGTTGACTCATGTATGAAATGGTTAACATGTAACCAATTTTGGTTTATACAAATGGCAACTTCAGATCAACCAATCTGTCAATACCCTCCAGCCACAGACTCATGGCCAGGAACACACCCACTGTTGTGGAGGTTGGGTTTATTGCTCATTGCAATGAGAAAGAACACACTGCACTGGGAACTGCGGGATGCCGCAGTGGGAAGATGTTAGCAAACATTGTTGTGTTTGAGTTTGTCTTAAGATGATTGATGAAGGAAGTTAAGGAAGAAGGCTTTTGCTCAGAATTGGATGCAGTCAAGTAACAGAAGCAATTCTGTCCCTGGGTATCTTCACACATCTCACCTGGCAGGTAAGGGTATGAAGACTTAAGAGTTTCAAGTTAACATTGTAATTGACAAAGCAGCAGCAGCCATCCCAATCAGCCAGGATAAATGAAAGATGATTGTCTTTGTGATTTAGACAATGCTCATGGATGTGATTATTCAGCCGTCTTGGGTTGTGTCTTGATCCATGGTGGCCACTGGATGGCCTTGTTTGCTCTGGTGTTCTGTGAATCTGCTTATGTTCATCAGAAGAACACACGGTCTGGCTGTGTAGCCAATGCCTGACAGTAGATGACTTGATATCAAGCCAGCTGCCCATCAAACATCACTTTTTTTCCTCAGTCCCCTTCTGTTTCAATGGCAGGTGATATCTAGACCTTCAGATTTATTTAAAGTTTGATGATCTTCTTATCTTTAAGAAGAATATCCAGAGGACAGTCTATTCTTGGATAGACTCTGCCCTGGGATGAGTTGGTCAATTATCTGCCATGGCAAGGGTTGTTCTGAAATATTGAGAACTTTAGAGAGGATGCAAAAAAGGCAATAAGCTAAAAAGAAAAAAAAA
>NW_012267408.1:2087262-2135318 GCF_000151885.1 Dipodomys ordii
ATCACAAACAAGAACATACTAAAGCTACCAACACAACTATGTTTATTGCAGCATTATTTACCATAGCGAAGTAAACACTCTTGTCCTATACTAAACAATTTTGGCAAGTAGCATAATTTCCTGTTTTATTTATACCATGGAGATTCAACAAAGGTACTTCTTCTCACAAGTGACTGCTTATCGAAGATAAGGCTGAGAGTTAACTAGACAGAGGAAAATAGGGGGTTAGCTGCTAATTAATGGGCTTAAAAATCTCATTTTTGCAAGATGTATAAGTTCTAGAAATCTGCTATATAATTATCCCTATAATTGACAATATTGTACTATGCACTTGAAATGTGGTTACAAGAGATCTTAATGTAATGAAATAAAAAATTATAAGTCACCCAACCCTTACCCTAAAACCCTGTTAATGTCCTGTCTTATTTTTCATTTTCAGACATTTAAAAGTCTGTGTCCAGATGGCTTTCTCCCTACCACAGTTAATCTTGTTAACTTCACTTTGCCCAATCAATAGTTTTTCTGATAGTCCTTGGGGTACTTGACAGTTAATCAATAGATTAGTCCAGGCACATTAGAATGACAGCTTGAAGATATGTACTTATTCTGCAAGTCAAAATCTATAATTGAGAAAAGTCTCAATATTTTCAGATTCCAACATATCATAAAGTACTTCCAACGATCCATCTCTTAGGGATAAGCTATTGACATCTGTTCTTTCAAAGCAGGACCCCATGTGTTTTATGATTTTCGGATCCCAGCACAGTTCCCAAAGGAAAGCAATGTTAAGACTTCCAACATTTTATCTCAGAGAAAATTTGAAATAGGTTTGCTTTAAAATGTATATATATGGGGCTGGGAAGGTGGCTCAGTGGTAGAGTGCTTGCCTTGCATGCTTGAGGCCCTGGGTTCGATTCCTCAGCGCCACATAAGCAGAAAAAGCCGGAAGTGGGGCTGACTCTCAAGTGGTAGAGTGCTAGCCTTGAGCTGAAGAGTGCCCAGGCCCAGAGTTCAGGCCCCACAACCGACCCAAGAAAATAAAAAAAGTATATATCCATCACTCATAAAAGAATGACAAAAAAAAATAGCTCTCTTTTTTTATGGAGACTATTTCCAGGAGGTTGTTTGTGACAATTTTCACTAGAGGGAGCTCAACACCCACCAGCAGGACTAGCTAACTAATATGTCACTTTGCTTAGGAGAGAAGTCTGAGGAAATAAGACATCAATTTGCGGACATTAGGAAGTTTTATACATCAATTTTGTTTGATTATTAACTCCCGAGATCTTAAATTACATGAGACAAATAATGCACAGCCAACCAATAAACTAGTATGGTAAATAAGTATGGGATAAGACAAGGAAGAAATATGGCAATCTCCTGGGACAAAAACACACTTACTTTATCCCTAAATGAACTGCTCCTTTTAAACAAAACTGGGAGTGAATTCTGTCCTGCCAATAAACCTTTCAAACTGAAACAAACGCCTAAAGCAATTTTGGAGACTGGCAGAGAATCAATGAAAAGATGTTGACAGGTGAGGTGAATAATTTCCACACTTAGATATTTTCAATCTCTGTATGTATGTGTGTATATGTATATACACATTTATATTCTCTCTCTATATATATATATATTCTTACAAGATTTTCTTTTTAAGAACTACTTAGTTTCTAATTTTTAATTATATAATACCATTTATTCACTACTACAATTCTATAGGTCGTTTATCAATGGTCAAGTTACTCAGAATTTTTTTTTATATCTTTTAAAGGTGATTAGGCTTTCACAGCATCTGCTCTAAGATATTGCTATTTAAAGCATGGTCATCACAGCAACAGCCCTATCCTCACTAAAAGCTTGTTAGAAATAAAGAGTTTCAGGTCCCACCATAAAACTACTCATCTCACCATATATACATTCACATAATTCCCTGGTGATTGGAAAGGGTTTGCACCCCAGTCCCTGCATTGGCTTGGATTTCAAATATCTCCCCCAAGTCCTGTGTTAAAGGTTTGGTTGTCAGCTTGTGGCAATTCCTCGATGTGCCTTTGCTGCACATCATACCTCCTTTCTCCAGCCTCATCCTCTCCAGGGCTCATCTCTTCTTATTGATGTATTGGGTCATTCCAACATGGTGTATCTGAGTGTTGAAACCTTAGGATTCACTAGCTTAGAACTCAAGTGCTAAAATGGGTTTTTCTGTTGTCAATTGCACTTTTACATTTTAATCTTATACTGTGGATGTTCTGAGAAAACATCCTACATGTGAAAGAAACCATGTGTTATTTGCCAGTCAATTCAATATCACTGCTGAACCCCATGCAAAAGTAACAGTAATCCACCATCAAGATTTATTTTGAATGCTCAGCTGATGAAATTCACTAATCACCACAATAATGAGTTCCTTACATAAGAAGTGTCCAAGCTGTCTTTCAAAAAAAAACTTCTTGAATCCATTGAAGGGTGGTTGAAGCTGGGTTTTTCCAGAACAGAGCAGAAGCAACAGACAGCTCCTGCGGCCAATGGCTTTTTGATACCACACACTGCTCAAAATCCCATCAGGGAACAACTCTGTCTAAAAGAAACGTGATAACTGTAAATAAACCTATAGGCGGTCTGGCATGTACAAATGAATCCCCGGACTCCCACTTCTCATCATCAAAATAACAAATAGCTTCTCCCTTTTTCTTTCTATAAATCCCTACCCACTGCCCAACACCATATGGAGGTGGATCTCCTGCTTTCCTTGCCAATTGGCCAAGTAATCGGGTTTTTTTGTTGTTTTGTTTTCCAATAACGTCTCCAGTCTTGGTATTGGTTTCTACGAGCCCTTCTTTAGTATCACCAACAGCTGTGTTTGGTTCTCTAATTTTAAGTGAGACATAGAAATCATCTGACTTACAAGATGATTAAACAACACTGGGCTATTTATTTTCTTATCCTGACAACAAAAGGTCAATGATGCAGAGATTTTTTTTTTGAAAGAGAATTATGTAAGGACATGGGCAGGAAGAAAGGATGGCTATTTGGAGGAGACCTAGAATGAGAGAGAACCAAAGGTTTTCAGCCAGACCAGAGAAAGAAAGAAAGAAAGAAAGAAAGAAAGAAAGAAAGAAAGAAAGAAAGAAGGAAGGAAGGAAAGAGAAAAGAAAAGAAAAGTTTTTTTGCAATAACTCCTTCCATGAAGCCCAGGGGAAGAACCAATCCAGCAAGAGGAATTGAATGGACTGAAAGTCTGTGTGCTTCAGATGCAGGTGGTCATCTAACCTATAACCCAAATTAACAGTAGGGTTTGCCAAGGGAACCAATCACTGCAAATTCATGGTAGAACCTAGAACCTTCTTTTTCTGTCCACAAATCAATCAATCAACCTATCTATCTATCTATCTATGAATGACAGGATCTATGTGGCTCAGGCTAGCCTGAGTGATTCTCTTTTCTTTCCTACCCAAGTTCAAAATTACAGGTGTGAACCAGTGTGCTTTCCTTGGCAACAAATGTATATCTATCTATCTACCTATTATCTATCCATCCATCCATTCTCGCCCCCTCCCCCCGCCACAATCCATCCATATAGATGGTTGCTCTAGGTCCTAACATTCATTGGCATTAAGAGAAAATCACATATATTAACATAGAAAAAGTAATTTTGGCCAAAACTAGGGAACACAAAATTCTCAGTCTATCTCCATCCACATTGCCCATAGCAATATAACAATTCTTATTTAAAAAAAAAAAGGTGAAACAAGAAACTCGTATAAAATAGGTTTAGGTGTGGGCATCAGTTATCGTAACTGGGAAATTCATTTTCCCTGAAAATTGGTTTTTCCTAAGCCAGGGGCTAGGGTTCTATCTCTGTCTTTCTAAGCAATCTACTTGCTCTGTTGGGCCAAAGCATTTACCCAGGTTCTTTTTAAGTCTTGTGGCCAGGGTGGGCTAATCACTGAAATCTATATTCCCTGATTAATGTTTCCCGCGTGTCCAATGCTCACAGTCCTGCTTTTACATTCTTGACCAGAGAGGGAGCTCCAAAAAGAAGACCACACAGGACAGTTCCTGCCCAGACCACAGAGCATACATAGCATCTGATTCCTACATAGGACTTGAACAAAATGAGCAAAATGAGACATACGGTCAGTGTAAAATGAGAAAGGCTGCTCTGGAGATTGCCTCAGGTCTGAAAGAGTTCAGAAGCGGCCTCAACTCTTAAGCACAACCTGGCAAAGAACTTTTTCATGGACCGATTCCCTTGAAGCAGAAAGCACACCACGCATGCGTCGCGTAGGGCAAAACGGAAGTTCCAAGCGCGCGAGGCAGGGGCGCGCGCATGCGCGCGGCCACGAGGAGAGGCGCGCACGCGCGCGCCGTAGCCACCTGGCTTCCCAGGGCCGGGAAGCGCGCTGGCCGCCGTCCAGCCTCTACCATGGCTCACCGGCCGCCTCGCACCTTCCGACGGCGCCAAGCCGACTCCAGCGACAGCGAGGGCGCCGACGACCAGTCTACTGAGCCCGCCGCCGTGCCGAAGGGTCAGGCGGCGACCCCGGGCCGGATGGAGGACGGTGCTGCCGCCGGCCGAGCGGAAGCGGCGGCGCGGCCCCGCCGGGCCCGGGGTGCTCGGGGCCGCGGTCGGGTGTGGGCGAGCTCCCGGCGCCCCGGAGCTGCTCGGCGGGCGGAAGGCGGCGGCGGCGCGGGCGCCCGAGGTGAGCGGCCGGGGCGGGGTCCGGGGTCATGTCTGCGGGCTCAGCCTCCCGGGGTCGCCGGGGACCGGGACCGGGAGCGGGACAGGCCCGCCGGCCGCGCCAGGCCGCGGTGCGGGGGCCGTGGAAACCGCCCTGGCTCCCGGTGGCTCTGCGACCGTCATCGGCAGTCCTGTAAACACGGGTGGAAGGAGGAGCGCTAGGCCGTCCCCGAGGAGGGACCTCCGAGGTGACATAGGCGGCACTGTGTCACCGTGTCACACACCCCCCCCCCCACACACACACCCAGAGGCGGTAACCGTGGGACCGACCTGCGCTACTGCACCAAGCCTTGTGGAGGACCTGGGGTTCTTCCATACGAGTTTCCAGCAAATGTCTCTGCTCCAAGCTAGCATTTTACCAAGGGACAGTTTTTTTTTTTCCTTCGTCTTGGAAGTCCAGACTTTTCAATTCTTTTTTCTTTCTCATCAGCTCTGGGTTTTAACTTTAACGAGGCTCTTTTTCACCCACGATTGGCACACTATCACCTGACCCACGGGTCCATTTCCAGCTTTCTGGTGGTTAATTAGAGATAATACGAGTCTCAGGGACTTTTCTGTCCAGACCGGCTTTGATCTCAGCCTTTTCAGTAGCTAGTATTAATAATACTCGCCGTGATCCACCAGCACCCTGTCTCTACTGTTTTTAAGTTCCATGAAAACATTCTTCGTGATTTCCTCTGTACTTACTTATAAATAAAAACCTACAGTTAGTAGAACACAATCTGAAATAGGTACACATTGTGGAATTGCTAAATTAAAGTGCCTTATCTGTTTTTGTAGTGAGGCCATTTAACAGCAACTTCAATTATACCATGCATTGTTATTAACTATAGTTTTTGGACAATCGGTCAATTAAATTTATTCCTCCAAAATTTGGTGGATTTTCTTTCTTTATATTGTTGTGTAGCTTTACTGAGCTTAGCAGACCAAATGGCCTTCCAAAATCACACACTGGAAAGAGACTTGTGCCTTAATTTTAACCACAGTGTTCATTGTACACTTCTTGCCACTAGCCATTGTAATTTGGCCTATTAGAAAGCTTTAATTGTAGAGGTGGAAGGAATTAGGATGAAAGTCCCATTGCTGCATTTCCTTTATCTTCCCAGTTCTTAGTAATAGAACTAAATGTATAGAACTATGAGTATTCAAAAATTCTGTTTTGTTGTGCCTAGCACATCATACAATTTTTCATACACTTAATTTTTTTCTTCTACTTAATCATGTCTATTTTTTAAGATACTACTTCAGGGTTCCTCTTCTGATTGAGAGCTATCCTAATAGATAGGTAGATTATACAAATAGGGAAAGTCTTTGTACATTTATTGTGCCATCTAGTTGTCTCAATTAGACATCTATGAGCCTAGTAAAACCATAATATATATTATGTCATTTGTTTCTCAGGTGTTATTGTTGATGCCAATCTTTGATACTTTCTTGTACTCCCAAAATACCCTGTTAGAATCCGGAATGGTTGATCTTCCAACAGATGAAGAGGATGAAGTACATCATTCCTCAGATGAAGAGGAGGCTCAGAGTTCTTCTTCTGACAGTTCTAGCTCTCTGGAAGAAAAAGAATGTTCAATAGGTTGGTATTTTACTGAAGTCTTTGTGTATAATACTGAACATATGTTCTAACTCTGTGTTAAATCCATAGCAAAAATTTTCTGTACCAGTAAGATTCAAACCCAGACATCCTGCTCCAAAGCCTGTTCTTAGCCACAGCCCTGTACTGGCTGATTCACTCTGATGCCTGAAGAGTGGTTAAGAATTGGTCAAATATATGGGGTGCAACAGGAAACTCATATAAAAAATTTCATGAAGTAATTTTTAATTTCATGAAGACAAATTGGCTAGTCTTCTTTCAGATCACAATAAAATCAATAAATCAGACAAAGCAAATAAAGGACAATTATGTTTTTTTAGAAGGATCAGTGTCATCCACTTGTTTAGAAATTAGATCAGACCCCCTACCTATTTTTGTCAATAAAGTTTTTCTGCTTATTATCTAAGACTGATTTTCTGCTACAGTGGCAGAGTTGAGAAGGTCTGACTCACCTTTCCCCTAACCCCAGTGTTTATAACATGCTGTATGTTATAGATTCCTTTTTCATTCCATCCAACACAAAGACCCCTTTAAGAAGATCAGTAGAGTAGAATGCATAGCTTTATAAAGGAAATAAGATTTTTCTTTTATAAAAGAAAAAATTTATAAATAAAGGAAAAGAAATTCTTAAATACATTTTAAAGAATTTGTAATATAGTAACCTATTATTAACCTATTTATTAGCCTAACTAGTAGCCCTGTAGCCTTGTAACCTTGGTTTTTCTTATCCGAGTTTACAATGCATAGAAGTAGAAAGTGTTGAAGACAACACTATCACTGAGTCTGGTGAACCAGCAAAGCCTCTGTGATTCAGACACTGTACTGAACAGTAAAGTTTTCTGTTATAAAGTAAACATACTACATCTTCACAGTCTAGTACAGTTGCTACTAGCCACATGGGGCTGTTGACCAACTAAGAAATTGTATTTTTAACTTAGTTAAATTTATATTATCACATGGCTATCAAACCATACCACTATAGATTATGGTAGATTAACCAATATAAGGAAATTCTTATAAATTATCAGCTGCACTGTCCACCAAGGAGAGGGCAGTATTTGGAAATGTATGAGCTAATTTTTAATGCTTAGAATGAGGGAGATGTGGGCATACAGTATCCCAGAGACAAGGGCAAATAAATGTTCTACAGTGTAGACAACATAATGAAGAATTGTCCATCTCACCAATTCCCTGTTGAGAAACACTGATGTACTTGTCTATAGAAGAAAAGATGGAGGGAGCTGGTATGGTGAGGAACACTATGGTCCAAGCACTTGGAAAGCAGAGACAGGAATATCATGTGTTCAAGGCCAGCCTGAGCTCCATAATGAGACCTTGTCTCAAAACCAGAATAGTAGAGGAATGTGATAACTTGAAGAGCTTATGGAAGGAATGAATTAATTTTTTGGGGGGGTGGGGGTCCGGTCGTGGGGCCTAAACTCTGGGCCTGGGCGCTGTCCCTCAGCTCTTCAGCTCAAGGCTAGCCCTCTACCACTTGAGCTACACCGACACTTCCAGCTTTTTTCTTTTTGCTTATGTGGTGCTGAGGAATCGAACCCAGGGCCTCATGCATGCAAGGCCAGCACTCTACCATTGAGCCACTTTCCCAGCCCGAATGAATTAATTTTGTATGCAGATGAGATGCTAGAACTGTGAGGAGAATGAACAAGTAATGGAATATCTGCCTTGAAATGTGGCAGATTCTACTTGTTACCAAAGGGAAATGTTAGTAGATCTCTGAATCTTAGATTTTGTGTCAGAATGATGTACATGGAAGTTATTTATGAGTTATTTATAAAAACCTGATGTTGGCTTTATTCATTCATCCCATGCCTAGCATCTGCTCTGTAGGAACCACCTACATGTTGGATGTAGAAAAGCAGAACCAAAAAAGTATTCTCCTCCTTGAACTTCTACTTTTTTCTTTTCTCTTTTTGATCTGAGACCAGAATTCAAACTTGGTACGTGATGTTTTTGCACATTGACTAAGTGTTCTGCCAAATGAGACATGCCTCCAACCCCACTTTTACAACTTTATTGTAGCTTAAGAGGATTGGCTTTTTGTAGCACTAGAAGCTCATGAGAGAATGTAGTCATTGCTGTTGACTTATTGTATAAGCACTACTAAGTCATTTTATGTTAGTCGCTTCTAATTCATGTGTTTGTTTCCATATTTATATACATTGGCCTATTTGAACCTCCAGGTATTATGTTAAACATTAGTCTCCCAGGAAGCTATAAAAACAAACTTAGCTCTACCTCAAATCAATTAAATCTGTATCTCTAGGACTAGAGCTTGGGTATTAATGTATAAGAGTTTAAAAATTGCTAATATAGTCTACTGCATTTGAGAGAATAAGAATTTCTCTTGCTGTTGTGCTTACTATTGGGATTTTTCTTGTTTGGTTGGTTGTTAGGTTTATTTTTTGTCTTTCTTTCGTATAGGTATGATAGTGTTTTGCTTATTTTATTTTTGAGACAGTGTCTTACTGTGTAGCCCAGGCTAGCCTCAAAATCTCATCCTCCTTTGTAGGCTCCCAAGTGCTAGGATTACAGTCCTGTAATACCATGCCTGGAGATGGTATTTTTCTTGGAAAAACTTTTTCTTCTTGAGTGTAAAGATAAATTTTAGTTTGGGTCATGCATGAACTTGTTTTAAATGGAAAAAATCTCATATTGATGAGGTTTACACTATATAAATTAAAAACTAAGGCTTTATTAAACTTCGTTGCCAATTAGTTACTTAATTAGTTACTGGTTAAACATAAAGGAAATTTATTTCCTTTACACGTTTCAACTTCTTATAATTATTCATGGGACTTAACACATGACTTTGCATCTGGCTTGTATTTGTGCTGATTATAGTCTGTTTCTCCCTGTGTGTGGGTTCCCACTCAGAGGACTGTGAAATAGTTTGGTCTCTTACTTTGTAAGCCAGACTTGTCTTCTGGGGTTCTCACTGGCTAAGAAACTCCATACCAAGCCCCCTCCACCTGTGCTCCCTGATACCCAGAGCTTCTGCACCTGAGAAGTACCCCTCAGCAAAGAGCCACACCTATCAAATTCAGAGTTAACAAATTAGTTTTCTTCCTTTACTGATACAGCATTTGAGCTATTTATTACAGCTGTGTACATACATGAAAATAGCAAACAATCTAGAACATGGTGCTTTATTCCTTTGCTTAAATGTGAGAAATATATATTCTTTTGGTGCTTGCTTTTCATTGTCCTCCTGTTTGATTCTTTCAGTTAAGATGCCTGATGCAACTTTTATTCAGGCAGCCCGCAGAAAACGTGAGCTATCCAGGGCCCAGAATGACTATATTTCTTTGACTGTAAACAATCGCTCCACCGTGTGTAATGTGAAGAGAAACAGTGGAGAGGATTCTGAGAGTGAGCCTGATAACTACCAGAAGACAATACCATTTGCCCCCAAGCCTCAGACTCTTAGGCAAAGGATGGCTGAAGAAACAGGTACTACACATTTACTTTATTTAACAATATGTGAGAAGGTTTAGGCTTTATTTCTTTTTTTTTTTTTTTTTTGGTCAGTCGTGGAGCTTGAACACTGGGCCTGGGCACTGTCCCTCAGCTCTTCAGCTCAAGGCAAGTGCTCTACCACTTGAGCCACCGGGCCTCTTCCAGTTTTCTAGTGGTTTACTGGAGATAAGAGTCTCATGGACTTTCCTGCCTGGGCTGCTTTGGACCACTATCCTCAGATCTCAGCCACCTGAGAAGCTAGGATTATAGGCCACCAGCACCCAGCAATTTAGGCTTTTTTTTAATTAGTGTATTAAGACAAAATTTCCTGTGTTGAGTGTTGAAATTTGTTTTAATTTACTCTCAATTTGGTTCATTATTTTGTGGCCTCTAAAAGATGCATTTGTATCAAAATATTATCAAAGGAAATGTAATAATATTTAATAATACCTATCCCCTCATTTCATTTTTATTTATTCATTTTTGAGACAGGGTCTTGCTTTGTAGGTCTGGCTGGCCTTGAAATCACAATCTCCTTGCCTCCATCTCTAGAGTACTGGGATTACAGGTGTGTGTCACCATTCCGTCCCCTCCTTGACTCCTTGATTTTGACAGGTTAAAAAATTTATATGATGCCTTATTTTTGAAACATTGGAAATTATTACTATCAACTTTTATAAACTATCTTTTTAACATAGAAGACTCTGCAGGGATTTATAGGTGTCATATATTAAAATCTTCCATACTACAATAAAAAGTTTTCTCCTTCAGTAATTTGCTAAAGCTCAAAGGCTGTCTACATTTCTCATTTATGACATATATATTCTCCCAAGATTTTTGTTACTTCAAATGATTTTTTCATTCAGAATGAGACTTTGGCTCCTTATAAATCAGAAATTATTTTTAGATATTTGAATTCTCAGTTGAAATTAGATACCGTTAGCAAGGAAAATCACCAGACATTTCTATTTTTTTCTGTGTGTAGACTGAAGTATTTCAGGTGGGCTGGATTGGTGATAAGAAGACAGGTTCCAGAGTCAGATCACTACCTTGCATCTAGCTTTAATATAATCCTTAGCTAAGTATTTAACTTTCTAGCATGTGAGTATCCTCATTTTTAAAATGAGGTTAATAATGGTATCTTCTCCTTAGAGACGAATAAATAACACATGAAGAATGAATGACTTCTAAACTACTCCTAAACTTCTATAAAATAAATTTATCCCCAAAATGCTGGTTTCTGCAGTTGGAATGGAAAAATATTTATTTTTTCTTTTCTATTTAAAGCAAGCAGAAATGAAGAAAAAAGTGAAGGGAGTCAGGAAGATGAAACTGAAGATATTTGGGAACAACAACAAATGAGGAAAGCAGTTAAACTCATAGAGGTAATCATTTTTATTCTAACACAAATGATAGTAACTAGTTAACACAAACATAGTGACCTCAAAGAGCAGATCGTTATCCTCTCAGAGTGTGGAGGCCAGAAATCACATCTGGGTATCAGCAGGTCTGTGCATCCTCTGAAGGCCCCGTGGGAGAACCGTCCCTTACCTTTTACACTTCTGCTTACTCCAGGTGCTACTTGAGTCGTGATAGTGTGTCTCCTTTTCCTGCTTCTGTCTTCACATGCCTTCTTATGTTTCTGCTTTGTGTTTCTTTTTGGGGGGGGGGGGATCCGGTTGTAGGACCTGAACTGTGGGCCTGGGCGCTGTCCCTCAGCTCTTCAGCTTAAGGCTAGCGCTCTACCACTTGAGCCACAGCGCCACTTCTTGCTTTTTTCTTTCTCCTTATGTGGTGCTGAGGAATCGAACCCAGCGCCTCATGCATGCAAGGGAAGCACTCTACCACTGAGCCACCTTCCCAGCCACACTTCTTGTTTCTTGTAAGGATATTTACTGAGCTCATCCAGAGTGTCCAAGATGGTCTCATCTCAAGATCCTTGCCTTAGATACAACCACAAAGACCTCTTTACAAATAAAATCACAGTCTTCCATTCCAGGGGTTAAGACATAGGAACGTATAGTTCTTGGAGGACCACCATCCAATCCCCTACATTGGGTAGATGGATTTTGTCTTCAGGGTTGTTTTGTTTTGTTTTTTTTCCTATTCTTTTGTACATTCCTTCCAATTCAAGGAACCTATTTTTTAAAATCTTTTAATAGTTTATGCTATCTGGAGCAGATACTTAAAAGTAATGTTTAATAAATGGTGAGGTTTAAACTAAAACTATCAACAAATGGAAATGGAAAATGTAAGTGGTATCTTTAGAAGTCAGAGAGAAGAGACTTTCTTACTGTTTTCAAGTTCAAGAGGAAAGATCTATTACACATAAAACATATATATATACAAAAATGGATCAGGAATGTAGTTCATTGGTAGAATATTTCCATAGCAATATGCAAAGCTTTGGTTCATTCCAAAACCCTACCCCCTCACCAAAAAAAATAATAATAATAATAAATAAGTAAATATATATATATACACACACACACATACATATATAGGTGAGGGATTATTTATATACATATATGTGTGTGTATATATATGTATATATATATAATCACTATTGGAGATAAAAGTCATGGACTTTCATGCTAGGATTTTAAGCTCCATTGAGTCAAAAATGAATAATTATCCATTTTTATATCTAATGGTACCCAGTCTTGTTGGGAGCTTTTAGTCAATATTAAAAGATTTGATTTTTCTAAGCCTCAGTTTTCTCATCAATAAAATGGGAAAGATAATAATATAAATACCTGACTGTTAAAGACTGAAGGCTCAAACTTAAAATGATATGTTTCAAAATACTTACAAGCAGCATAAAATTATGCAAATATAAGGTTTTTTAAAATTGAATCTTTTGATAAGGATGTTCTGAGATATTACTTGTTCTTTTAAGCAAAAAAACATGTAAGATCTTCATGTTATTTAAACTAAAAGACAAAGGTCAGCCTGTGATAGTAATTTTGGAACATAAAAGATAGTGAAATCAATGAGTTGGTTCAGTACATGGTCCATGTGTATGAGCTTGTCTAGCCAGAGGACTCAGCCTACTAAGTGAACTATGCCATGTGTTACTCAGGAATACATTCCTCTGAAAGTATCCAAAAACCCAAATAACAGTGGCTTTATTCACTGGTGCTCCTTCAAAAATGCCATGATTTTCTGAGAGTGCTTTAGACTATAAACAAAATGAGCTGTGGAAACTTAAGGAACTATACTTTGTGAAGAATCACATTCTTAAATTAAAAAATGATTAAAGAAAAGAAATAAATAAATTTAGTTAGTTTTGATGGTAATGGGACTTGAACTCAAGGCCTTACAATTGCTAGGCAGGATTTTTACCTCTGCAGATACCTCTAGTCCTGTTGTTTTTCTGGGTGCAATCTACATTTCTGTCTTCACATCAGATAAATTAACAAGTACGTGTCAGCTATTACGCCCAGGTCTCCATTGAGCAAGCTTTTCTGAGTGAGGCTGCTCTCCAACTATGATCCTCCCAATCTCAGGCTCCCAAGTCACTAGACTTATAGGTATAAAAACCACTGGCACTTGGTTTGAGAAGTCACATTCTTAAAATTTGCCTCTTACTTTCTAAAATTTGAAACTGAATACTTTTTAAACATTTTATTTTGATCATCAGAATTACAAAAGCATCTATTTTTTGAGCTAGCTCTTTTTTGACAAATTATTAAAAATAATAATTTTAAGTTTTAATAAAAATATTTGGTAATTTTCATAAAATTAAAATTAAATTTAAAAAATACAAAAGTTTAAATTAATAAAATTTGGAAAAATCTATTTTTATGAGAAAATAATTTTACTGTTGGTTTTAGGGAAGAGACCTTTCCAATAAAAGAGAATCTGGAATGCTAAAGAAGTTTGATACCTCTCGGTCATTTCCATTTGTGACCTTAGAAATGATAAAGAAGCAGCTGAATACTAGGTGAGTCCTGCAGACTTTGAAATTTGTCCTCAACATTTAATATCAAAAAGTGTTGTGTTCCTTTTAACTAGTCTTAATATTAAGCAGATTTATAGAAAAATAGCATTTCTTACATTACCATGCCAACCTAAATGATTTCTGTGTTTTTAATATTTACTACACACCTACACACACACACACGCACACACACACACACACACACATATAACATAGTTAAAAAGCAGTCATCATAAAATTCTGCTTTTAAAGAAAAATTATAAAAATTGGGCAATGTTTATTTTGTTTTTCTAGATTGACATTACTGCAGGATACTCATCGCTCACACCAGAGAGAATATGAAAAATATGTAGAAGGTGTCAAGAGCTCAAAAAGTACCATCCTGAACCTAGAGAACTCCTCAAATCAGTCTCAAAACTACAAGTTCTACAAAAGCATGAAAGTTTATGTGGAAAATGTAATTGACTGTCTTAATGAAAAGGTAGATTAAATATTTATACTGTTTTCTTTTTGGAAAGACAAAATCCTTTACTACCCAGTTCAAAAGAGAAAGGAGTAAATCTCTCATTAATCTTTCTGTAGTATTTGTCCACATACTTTCCTGGGTGGAAAGGGGATCTCACTATGTAGCCCAGTTTGACTTGGAGCTCACAGTTCCCCTCTCCACCTCCCAAGTGATGAGATTATAGGTTTGTATCACCACATCTAGCCTCAGCCTGTTTTCTATTTTGCTGTTGTCCTGGTACTGGGGCTTGAACTCAGGGCCTCTCACTATTTTCACTCTCCTTGTTCAGCTTTCTTACTTGTTCATGACTGGTGTTCTGCCATATGCACCATACCTCAAGATTGACTTTTTGCTAGAGACAGAATTTCACAGACTTTTCTACCTGACTTCAAACCAAGATCCTCCAGATTTCAGCCTTCTGGATAGCTAGGATTATACATGACAGCCACTGGCGCCCAGCTAAAAAGATTGTATTTTTTTTCTTGTTTCTGTGTTTTTGGAGTTTTTTGTCTATTTTTTTGGGGGGAAGGGTCACGCATGCACATTCTTGCACTAAACTCAGGGCTTCAAGCTCTCATTTGGCTTTTTCACTCATGGCTGGTTCTTTACCACTTGAGCTACATCTCTACTTCTGGCTTTTTGCTGATTAATTGGAGATAAGAATCTATTGGGTTTGCTGCATAGGCTGGCTTTGGACCATGATCCTCAGGTCTCAAATTTCTGAATAGTAAGGATTATAGGCACAACACACTAGCATCCAGCTCTATACATTTTTAACATATGAGATCAAGCATTCCCTTAATGTTGGGCATAACTTTTTGTAATTATTATGCTGCCATACTTAACAGTGTGTAAAATTTTGTTTATAAGCCAGGTGCTGGTGCCTCATGCCTGTAATCCTATCTGTGAGGCTGAATTTACAAGGATCATAGTCAAGGCCAGCCTACGAAAAAGTTCATGAGATTCACATCTCAAAAGTAGCTGGGTACAGTGGCATGTACCTAGCACCTCAGTTTTGACAGGAAGCATAAAATAGGATTACTGTTGAAGCTGGCCTGGCCAAAAAAAAAAAAAAAAAGAGCAAGGCTCTATCTCAAAAATAAGCAGAGTATGGGGCTGGGAATGTGGCTCAGTGGTAAAGAGCTTGCCTAGCATGCATGAAGGCCTGGGTTTGATTCCTCAGTACCACATAAACAGAAAAAGCCAGAAGTGGCACTGTGGCTCAGGTGGTAGAGTGCTAGCCTTGAGCAAAAGAAGGTCAGGGTCAGTGCCCAGGCCCTGAGTTCAAGCCCCAGGACTGGCAAAAAAAAAAAAAAAGCAGAGCATAAAGTTCTAAAGATGCAGCTTAAATGGAAAGCATGGGACCCTAAGTTCAAATACCAGTATTATTCCCCAACCCACTTTTTTTTATTATAACGTTTTGTGTCAAAATTTCATGTTAAGAAAAATTCTAAGAAAACGAAATCCAATAAAATGAATTATTTATAAATATTTTAGGGCTCACAAAATATACTTCCAAATTGTACCCTACAAAAATTATGATAATCTATTAATTTTTAAAAAATGGCTGATCTCAAACAAACCCTTTATTACCTTTATGTAGTTTTTCTTCCTATGAATTACTTGTCACCTTTGCCTTGTTATCAGTTATATTCTCAGGAGGGATTTTCCTTTTTTTCTTTGCTTTCTTGATGAAGAATAATTTTTTTATAGTTTATATGGTTTATCTTATTTGGAAAAGGCTGCATTCTAATAACATTTGGTACTTCCTCTCTAAGACAGTGTTACAGTTACATTGTAACTTTTTCTTCATTCATCCTTGAAGAATTCTAGTTAGAATCTTCTTAGATAACATAAGATCATGTTTGGATAATGATGTATCTATCCATAATAGTGGCTGTTGATGCCCCTCATCATCCCCCATCATTGAAGTGGGAGCAATTGTTGCCCAAGATGTAGCTGTTTCATCTCACTTACTTACTGTTTGTGTTGTCATTGGTTCCGGCTCTCCCATTCTACATCACCCCTCATCTAGTGCTAAGAATTGAATCCTGGTGCTTGCTTATAGTAGGCAAGCACACTAACACTGAGCTTCCTCCCTTAAACCTTTTGTCAGTTTATCAGATTTGATCTCTTCTTCTTGTGTCCCTCCTGCTCTCTGCCCCCTTGGCCTGTGTGGAACGCCTGCCCTCTCATTTCCTCCTCTTGTCCTATGTCCTACCTGTCACTCATGTTCATGTTTCTGACTCCATCACATTTGGTGTCATCATCTGATAGTTATATTTATCACAGTTGATATTCTGTTGTTTAATTTTGAAAATACAAATGTGTTGCTCACAAGTATTTTGTAATTGAAATGTGCTAGTATTGGAAATGGTTATTGAAGAATTGAGGATATAATTTATTTATAAATAATTCCTTTTTATACTATTTAATATTATCCATGATCTTCAAAGTGTGACTTATATATGTATTTCAGATTATCAGCATCCAGGAAATAGAATCATCCATGCATGCACTTCTTTTAAAACAAGCCATGACCTTAATGAAACGCAGGCAAGATGAATTAAAACATGAATCAACGTATTTACAACAGTTATCACGTTAGTGATTTTTTTGTTCAATACAACTTACTATTCATTTAGCTAAATTATCATCTGGAGAATAAAAATATTTTTATTCTTATATATAAAAATGATTTTTGTGTATATTCACACTAACCTTTCATCTAGCCCCTCTTCCAAACCCCAAACCTTTAAAGGTAGACATTTCAAAATACCTTCAGTCAAGTCCAAGGCTAAAAATTAAATATTGTAACTCCTAATCACTAAGTATTTGAGACAAAATATTTTGTGGCTATTATTTTGGATATGAGTATTCATAAATCTACAGACTTGGTCAGAAATGTAATGTGGTGTTTCAGAGGTTCTTCCACAGATTGGTTCTGGTGGCTTTCAATAGAAATACATATGTTAGATCTCATTTTATAAGATTTGTATGCTTCCTTCAAGTACTAGCACAGGTTTTGTGATTTCAGTAATGCCTTCTTTTAACCAAGTGCTGTTGGATAGTAAAAGGTATAAGACCATAACTAAGTATCTGAGAAAAACTAGCATAGTGACTTTCAAAATAGTCACAAAGAATGGTAAATGCTAAAATGTAAATGGTAACAATTCAGATAAACTATTGGTAATAAAAATATTTCTAATAGCGGACAGTACAGCTACTTTGTGGTAGAATTTTGTTGCTATTCTCAGGTGCTAGGTTACATTCAAGAGCAGAGGTACATGTTTTATTCTAGCAAATTTGATGCCTGTTAATATTATAATAGAGTTAATATTTGTATTTAATTCATATTGAAATATACAATTAAAGTAAATGTGTGTCTAAATATATTGCATATATTCATCCACGATACCATTTTCATTTTCCAAGTTTCACTTTTTCTTTTGAATTTACAATAGAAACTCAATTTGTTCATTAACAGGTAAAACTGAGGCATTAACAAATGAAAGCTTGGCTACAGATGAGAAAACTCAAAGGATTTTGGAACAGATTGAATCTCGAAGGTATCTATTATGTAAAAGGAAGACTTAAGGCATCATTGCACAAGTACTTTTCAGTATTTAAATACACTTAACTCTATGACATATATAGCCCCAATCTGATGTGTTAGTTTGTGGGTATAATGTGAAGCTGAAGTTCAGTTCAACAATCCTTAGCCACTTTATATCTACTGTTGTATTTCCTTCAGTTGAAAGAAATGGACAAAGTGGCACTGATCAGGCTGGGAATTGCTTCTAACTGGAAATGAGTTCTAATTACATTGTTGCTTCCTCTTCAGAAACTTACTAGCCCACAGTATTGTGCTCAGTGGGAATGTCTTATAAGACACCCCTGCAGCCAGAAAAAAAGAAAAGGAAAGCAAAAGGAAAAAGGGGAACTATCAACTCTAATGAAAAGTGTCAAAAATAGTCACATGAAATTGTGTGCTAATATGATGATGATGTGACCATTTAAGATGGATAATAATACACTTCTGCTTTCTGTGAAAGCATTTATTTCCAGCAAGAGCTGTTTACTTTTCACTTATTTTCAATTTATTCCAAAATATAGGGCACAAAGAAGACAAGCAAGGTTACTTTCTGGGAACTGTAACCATGAGGAAGGGACATCAAGTGATGAGGAATTGTCTTCTACAGAGATAACTGACTTTGAGAAGAGCCGGGGTCAGTTTCTAGTAGATTTGACTTGAATATGCTTGCATTAAATATATGTTATGTGAAACCATTGGGATAATTCCTAGAAAATGTTTTCTGTCCCTTTAAGCTATCTTTGTATAGTTTTTTCCTTTATCCTTTAATCTTTTATTACAACCTCCTCATTTTTTTAACTTCATTCTTTCTGTATTATCATTTTTTATTTAAAACAAGTGAAAAAAATGGAATTGTTTTGAGTGCTATGCAAAGTATGTTAGGTACAGTTGAAGGATTCTGAGTTTTGCAATTACATAGACTTGAAGTTGAAGGGGCAAGCAAGAGTTCTAAATTCAGTTTGTTTGTTGTCTGTAAGTAACTGGGAATACTAGCCTTGAAGGGAAATAGTAACGATGAAAAATTGAGCTAAAAGATTGATTTTTTTTTTTTTTTTTTAGCCTACAGCCAGGGGCTCAATAAATGACAGACACTGGGGCTGGGAAGGTGGCTCAGTGGTAGAGCACTTGCCTTGCATGCATGAGGCCCTAGGTTCGATTCCTCAGCACCACATAAGCAAAAAGAAAAAAGCCGGAAGTGGTGCTGTGGCTCAAATGGTAGAGCATTAGTCTTGAGCTGAAGAGCTGAGGAACAGCGCCCAAGCCCAGAGTTCAGACCCCACAACTGGACCCCCCCCCCAAAAAAAATGACAAACATTATTACTGCTTATATTATCACTTTTGTTCCTAAAGTGATTTTTTTAGTAAAATAAATTTATATGTTAATATCAAAGGAAAGATTTTGGCTCAGTTGGCTACACAGTGATATATATGTGTATTTATAAGGAAGCAAACTTCAAATGCATAGTATAAAGAGACTTACTTTGTTTACAGGTGACCTTTTACAGGACTGTAAGAGAGTTTTTGAAGATGTACATGATGATTTTTGTAACATTCAGAATATCTTAATGAAATTTCAGCAATGGCGAGAAAAGTTTCCTGATTCCTACTCTGACGCTTTCGTTGGTTTATGCATACCAAAGCTTTTAAATCCTCTGATACGTGTCCAGTTGCTTGATTGGAACCCTCTTAAGGTATTTGTGTTTAACATGTGCTAATTATGGTCACATGTGTTAGTCTACTATCAGGTTAGCTATGAAACACCATACCCTTAAAAATTTGAGTTGATTACATTTTTTAATATTCTTTACACCTATTTGACTTTTAATACTGAGCAGCACTAAACATCAATAAACGTATTTTGAAGCTTTTTCTGTGTTGTTTGAAAGTCTCCCACCCAAATCATAAAATGATATTGGTTTGGGAAATTAGACATAAAAGCTTTGTTTCAAGAGTTTTAAAGTTGGAGGTAACACAATAGAAATAGTCAGTTAGAAAAACACAGAAAGGAACTTAGGAGTATAGATGGTATCACTGCCTGCCTAGCAAGTACAAAATTCAGACTTTAATATAAGGAGAGAAGGAGAAGGGAGGGAGGGGAAAAAATCAAAGCACATTGAAGAATAAGACAAAGAATTTAAAGCTTTGAAAGATGTATAATATATCAGAAGAGGAGAGGAGAAAGGTGATTTAATAAAGGTATAAAGGCACATATACTAGTTCAGAATCCAGAGATCACACTAATGTACTAACTCTAAACAGAGAGCCAAGAACTTATTTTGAAAGTATAGAAATGACACCTTGGAAAGAATGTTTCAGGGAAGAAAATAAGACATGAAAAGCTTTTGATGTATCCAGGTTCAAGGGGACAGATTCATCATGTAGATAATAGTGACAAAGAAATGGATTTTACAGCAGTTGTCAGGAAGTAAGAATTGGTAAAACGTAGAGAATAACATCAGGTTCTATGTCTCCACCTTCAAACATCATCCTGATTTGTATTCTAAACTGCAGCTTTTTCCACACATTAATGGGAGTATGGACTTTTCAGAGAGAGATTTGAAGGAAGTTTTACATCCATGTAGAGATGCCTGCTAAACAGGGATGGGAAAATGAGGTTCAAGGACGAGAGCAAAGCAAAAGATAAACATTTCACTAAGCAAACAATGGGACCATAACCTTGTCTTTCTGTTTTGTTAAACATATTCTACTCTTCCCTGACTTAGTCATGTATATCTGTTAGTTCCAGGTTAGTGTCAGTACCACACAGCATTCATAGTGTAGCAACCACCCTTATTTCTAAGAAGGTGCTAGGTAATTGGTTGGGTATCCACTTAGTTGGTACCCATTCACGTTGAATTGGGTACTGTTCTTAGCTAGCAATATTCCATTTAGCCACTGACAAAGTATTAATTGACCATCTGCTATTCGCTAATAAAATAAACCACATACATTACATATTTTATACTTAAGGAACAGAAGTAAATGTTACATCCGTTTCAAGTACCTAACAAATGTCTGTGCAGAATACTGGCTTTACAATGAATGTAGCAAGTACAATTTTGTTACTGCCTAGAACCCCTAAATCATGTCATGCTGCCTAGCCTAGATGACTAATGTTCCATACATAGTTTTATAATATATAATTATTCTCCCTTGTCCTTAGGAAAATTCTTAAGGAAGAATTTTTTATTTGCCTTTTTCACTTTATTATAAATTTAATTATTGATTTATAACCTTTTAATTTCATTTGTAAGTTGGATTCTACAGGTTTAAGACAAATGCCATGGTTCATGTCTGTAGAAGAATTCATGGAGAACAGTATGGAAGACACAAAGAAGGCCGATAGTTCTGATCAAAAAATTTTATCTGCTGTCATCAACAAAACCATTATTCCTCGACTTACAGGTACCTTATAATTTTGCTACTATTAAATTGTTCTTTGACAGATTGTAAGATCGTTAATGTCTGTGGTAATTACAAATACGTATTTAGATACTGTGAAATAGAAGAAAAGGAAGGGCTATGTTTAATAATATCAACATTTGTTCTGTTCAAGCTGATTAAAAGATGTTTGGAGGTTAGAGAGCTGTGGCTCAAGGGCAGAGTGCATGCTTAGTAAGAATGAGGTCTTAAGATTAAGCCCCAGCAAAACAAAAACAAAAAAATAAAAGAATATTTATACAAATATCTGGGTATGAAATTCCCTACATCTTTAGTATTTGTGATATGATTGCTTTATTTGTGATGCTTGTCATTTGTCAGCGACATGCTTTCATCCACACTATTTTTTTTAATGCTTTTCTTAGTTTCTGTTAGGTTTCTTCTCTTTATCTTTCTTCTATCCTATTAAATTTCCTCTTTGTATTCTCCTTTATGTAAACATTATTATATTTTCATGCCAGCATCTCTAAGTACTTTAATGCTAATGTTTCAGTCTTCAACATCTGAAGGCTCTTGTTATACCTAAAACTCTTTTACTTGGTCAGCATCTGTTTTACCAGGTCACACAGAATGAACTTTCATATAAAAGATGAAACAGCCAGCTTCACATTGTTTCTCAGTAACATGATAAAACTTTAAAGCTGTTTTTAAATACTACTCTGAGAAATCCACATTCTTAGGATTAAACAATCCCAAGGATAGGTAGCTTTATAAGAAATTAATAGTTACAGGTTTCTAGTGGTTGAATTTTGCTATAATTCAAAAGTTGCACTAACAGAATTTGCTAGTGAATTATAGGTTATAGGGCAACAGAGAAATAGAAATGAAGAATGGTTCCTTTTTAATTTTTTTTCCTTAAGCAACTAGAAAGATAAGAATTTGAATTTCTTAAAGCCAGAATTATTAAAATGAATGTTTATGGTGTGGGGAGGCGTATTGGGAACTTAAAATAGGACATGTTGAGTTTGATATGCCTGACATATAAACAAAAATGTCAAGTAGATTGTTGAATATGTGAATCTTAAAGGAGTGGTCCCAGCAGGAGGTATATGTTTGGAATTTATGAGCAAGTTGATGACATTTAAAGGGATAAAATGACTTTAAGTACTAAGGAAATGATTGCAAATGGGGAAGAAAAAGGATGTTCTCTTCAGGTTTAGAAGGAGAAGAGCTAATAAACAATCAACATAAATCAGAGAGGTAGGTAGGCAGCCAGGGGAGTGGCATCCCAGAAGAAAAAGACTTTCCAGCAAAAAAGAATGATATGCTGTTGTAATTGCTGATAATAAGCCAGGTGAAGATTACTACCACTGCTATGGGTATTGTTATATGACTACCTTGTGATTTGATAAAGCAGTTTCAATACAGTGGAAGATGATAAGACCTAATCTCTAAGAATCAGAAACAAATGGCAAATTAAAATTAATATTTTGATGAAGTTGTTTTAAAGAAAATTGACCGAAGCAGTATTGGAAATGTAATAGGATTAAGGAGTTGTTTTTAGTGCAAGAAGAATAGTGTTTCACAGCGATGCAAAAGATAGAAAATATGTGACAATGCCAAGTGAAAGGACCAAATTCCTGGAGCAATGTGCAAATAAGCACAAGGATAGAGAGCTCACTCACCTGTCAAAGGTTGGCCTTTTCTGGCATGTCAGTTCTTCCTCCGTAGAAATAGGAGACATGAGAGTACATGCAGGTTCAGATGAATTAGTGCTATATATGCTAGGGTAGGAACGTCTCTTCTGCTTCCTTCTGTTCTCCTCCCCTCTCTCCTACCAAATTAAGTAGATACGAGAGAACAGGGAGGAGACAAAAGTTTACAAAAAAACAAACAGTCATTTAGAAGAGTAAATGGTTCATCAACTGAGAATAAGAACAAGGAGAAGGTCAGAAATAATCCTCTAGATGAAAGAATAAGTGAATAGACCAAGGAAGGAGAATATGATTTCTGACCATCATTAAGGGCTCATTTTAGTTTTATGGTGACATGATATTTTAAAATTCAAATTTTAGCTGCATAGTTACAGGCACAGACTCAGTGGTAAGGAGGCTTTAAGCTAAAGTTGTAGCTTAACCAGAGAAGTCCAACAAAGCTGGAGAACAAAGGAATGAAAGTATGTGCAAATATTTAATTGGAATAATTCACCATTAATTTTAACTTCATAAGGAAAAAAAATAGTCTATGCTGAAGACCTCAGTTATTTGTACATGAGATGCAAAACAATGGAGTAAATAAGTTGTGTATCACTGAAATGTTGGTTTCAGACTTTGTAGAATTCATTTGGGATCCCTTGTCAACTTCGCAGACAAGAAGCTTAATAACACACTGCAGAGAGATTCTTGAAGAACATTCTGTTTGTGAAAATGAAGTCAATAAAAGCAAACAGGTAATGATATCTGGGGACTTGGGGTATAGCTCAGTGGTAGGGTTCAATCAAGGCTCTAGGGTCAGTCCTTAGCACTGCAAAAAAACAGTAAATGAATAAAATAATTTTTATATAAGCATTGCTATTTTGTGGAGATATTTTCTAGAACATCATCCTTAGAACGCTGTTGTTCTTAAAACAATTCAGGATGCCTGAGAAATGGACTAAGATGAAATTTAATTTTGCTGTAGGGACCAATGGCTCACATCTGTAATCCTAGCTTCTCAGGAGGGTGAAACCTGAAGATTGCTATTTGAAGACAGCCCAGGCAAGAAAGTTTGTGAGACTCTTTATCTCCAATTAACCCACCAGAAAACTGGAATTAGCGCTGTGGTAGAGCACAGCCTTGAGCAAAAAATCCCAGGGACATTGTCCAGGCCCTGAGTTCAAGCTCCATAACTGACCTCCCCCCCAAAAAAAAAAAAATTGCTTGTCTTTTGATGCTATAATTATTGGTAGACGGCCACTTGAATATGATTATGTCTTGAGTAAGAGATTAATAAGAGACATAAGACTTCATTCAGTTCAATGTGCTGGTTTGCATTGTACATTCATGAATAGTTTGGTTGGGATAAGGTGACAGCTTAAGTTTGTGCTACATATACTGTCAGCAACTTAAATAATTGCATAAAATGTACCATTTTTATTTTTCAAATACGGATTCTTTTTTAAAAATAGGCACACTATCATATAGTAGAAATATTTCTCATACAGGACAAATATTTAAACAGTCATTGTGCTTTCCCCTGGTAAGGGTGTCAGGAACCAGTTCCTTTGTAGGAGATTTTCATCCAGCCTTCTTTTACAAAGTTAGAATCCTAATGAGCATGTGTAAGTCCTGAGTTTTCCAATTACAATCATATCATTATATATTTACATTCATATCACTGCAGACTTCAAAAACTTGAGCTAATATTTAAATTTCATGAATGTACATAGTATAAGTGCTTTAAATTCCCTGATTGAATATTGTGGTCTAATTTTTTACATATAAACAAAATGAATTAACCACTCTGGGTAAAAGGATATGGTGAAACAAACTGCACCTGCCTGTACCAAGAGGAGATGAGAAAATAAATTTGTTTGGATTTTACATTTATGAGCAATTTGTTGCTCATAATTGTAGGCTTAATTGTAGGCTTCTACAACTCAATAAGGAAAAGGCAAAAGCTAACACACACAAAAACACAACCCATAAACATACAGAAACAACATTCTTTACAAAAGAGCCAAATATGAGAACAGGGAAATGAGAAATAAAAAACAATGAGAATCTGAATTTATAGCCACAGAATAACAAAAGTTAAAAACAAAAATACAAGTTTTAATAAGAAAGTAGGGGAGGGGCTGGGAAGGTGGCTTGGTGGTAGAGTACTTGCCTTGCATGCATGAGGCCCTGGGTTCAATTCCTCAGCACCACATAAGCAGAAAAAGCCAGAAATGGCACTGTGGCTCAAGTGGTAGAGCGCTAGCCTTGAGCTGAAGAGCTGAAGGACAGCTCCCAGGCCCAGAGTTCAGGCCCCACGACTGGCAAAAAAAAACAAAAAAGAAAGTAGGGGTGACAGGGTTTCTTAGCCAGTGAAAATACAAATAGGGTACCACTGTTTTGGAAAGCAGTATGCTATTTTTGTACAAAATAGAACATATGGTTATAAGCTATATTTATCAGTTTCATTCTTATGTATATACCCATTGGAAATATTATGTTTACTGAAAGACTTATGTAAGAATTTTTACACATCATTACCTATAATAGTCTCATAACTGAAAACGATGTGTCCCATTAGAAGTATTCATGCAACAAATTGTAATAGAAAGTGAAAATAATGCAGCTACAAACATCTACAACAACCGGGATGAATGCTTCTGTTATACCCAATTGATAATTATTTCAATGGCTAACAATGAGAT
Organism: Dipodomys ordii; assembly: GCF_000151885.1. Taxonomy (NCBI): domain Eukaryota; kingdom Metazoa; phylum Chordata; class Mammalia; order Rodentia; family Heteromyidae; genus Dipodomys; species Dipodomys ordii. The sequence continues at coordinate 2,112,910 of NW_012267408.1, forward strand.
GCACAAGTCGTTATGTTGAAAAACGAACTTTACAACTTTGGTCGGGGGAGGGAAAGAATGGGAAGGGGAAACAAAGCAGGAGGCAACAATGCTTGGTAAGAAATGTACTCGTTATCTTGCCCATGTAATTGTAACCCCTCTGTACAGTATTTTCACAATAAAAAAAATTGTAGATTTTGGTAAATATATTTCCAACCATATTCTTGCTATTATCACGTTCTTAAATAGGATTTACTTAAATCCATTATTTCAAGAATGAAGAAGACAATAGAAGATGATGTTTTTATTCCTTTATATCCAAAGAGGTAAGAGTTGTTGATTTATAGCTATCTTGAAATAGCTTACCATATAAGACAGATTTGTTGAGAATGCAATGTAAAACTATACTATTTTCAAAATATGGTGCACATATTCTACTAATGTGCAACTTAATATATCAATAAATATTTTTCAGTTGTCTGCTATATCCCATGTTGGGCACTTGGACATTGTATGATTTTGGTTTGGGTTTTTTTTGTTAGTTTTTTGTTGTTGTTTTTTTTTTTGGTTTGTTTGTTTTTTATATATAGCCTAGGAATGTGAGAGGTGGCATAAGGTAGTGAAGACACAGGTTGTAGAACCAGGATCTACCATTACTAGGTCTTTGGCCTTGACCCTTTCCATGTACTGATATCCTTATCTGAAAGGGGGTAAAGTTGGTGGCTAATGCACAGTACTTTAGAAAGATGAAGAGGGTGCTCAGAACACAGTAGTGCCTTTATAGGAAACATAACATAAGCCTAGAACACCGGTAGACCAGCAACTACAACTGAATTTTCCCTTCTTCCACTGAAACAAGTGGGATTTGATACATGGATAGACCCTTGCCAAGAAAGCTTCAGTCATAGTAATGATTTGTGAGCATTACCAGTCAGTTATCCAGTGATGGTGGGAAAAGGAATCTCAGTGCTTTTTAGTTTATTTTGAGCCAAGAAGATATGTCTGCAGATAAGAATTATACCCTGTAAGGTTTGTTTTAGAATGTTTTAATTAAGCAGTACGTTCTCATATATGCATTTTTTGTTAATTTATATTTAAAATAGAAAGTTTTATTCATTTCCACCCTGATCTCCTCTGTCCACTCAGATTATATATATATATGTAAATATATATACATGTAAAAATAATCAACTGTAAATAATTTTCATAATCTTTCCATACTTCCTTGATACTAATAGTAAATGTGTACATAGGATATAATCTTCCTTGTAACTCCCTCCTTTGTACAAAAAAAGGCTATTGTAAACAATAGAACTTTATACCTTTTTTCATGTAGTTCATTTTTTAGATCATTTCATATCATCATAGTTTCCTTCATTCATTCTTTAGCTCTTCATGTGGTTATCCTATGCCTAATGGGCAGCTGTACAGTGATGCTGTAAACCATCTGACTGACATACTGTATGTACACATAAGCATCTCAGTAGGATGCATTCTCAGAAATGGGGTTGTTGAGACAGTGTTGATATATTTGTAATCTTTAATTGAGGTGTTACCAGAGTATCCCAGTTTGTATTCCATAGATTTACTTTGCTTTTTTTTAAAGTCTGTTTTTGAAACTAGTTCTGAAAGAGTAATGTCCTTTATATTTTGTCTTTTTTTCTTTCTTTTAAATTAGTGCTGTAGAAAACAAAATGTCACCACATTCAAAGTTCCAAGACAGACAGTTCTGGTCAGCTCTAAAGGTGAGAAAAAAAAAAAAAAACCTGCAAAAATAAGCACTAAAATTTCTTTTAAAAATTTCCTGGGAGACAGTAGGCATCGCCCATATTTATATATGGGTGATTATGGGAGATGTTTTAAGCTTTGCAGACCGTACAGTGTCTATCAAATCATTCTACTCTACCACTGATTTAAAAAAAGAAAAAAAGTAGACTGTGTTAACAAATGAAGTGCTATGTTTCAGGAAAACTTAGCTCATGGATTCGGAAATTTGTATATCACACAGTTAAAACAATGTTAAAAATATTCTCATTTTTAGAAATGCCATGTAAGAAATGGACCATTCTTGTCTCATAGGCCCTACGAAATAGGCAGCAGGCTAAAATTAACTCCTAGCAATAACTGGCTAGCCCTTGATCTAAACAATAAAGTTATTGCTAATTCAGTGGCAGAAGGAATGGTAAGGAAGAAATGACAGATTCAAAAGATGTTTCAGATGAAGCATTTTCCATACTCCACAACTAATTAGTTATACATGAGCAACATGGGATCATAGCTTAGTTCCTGACTGGCAACTTACGGTCTTCTTTGGGGACACTGTAGAAGATATCGGAAGAAGAAAAGTCCTGTAATAGAAATCTCTTTTAGACATAGTAAATTGAATAGAACTGTGAAGATGGACCAAAAATGGAAATACCAAGGTTTAGGAAGCAGCTATGTATGAGTCCCAATTTCAGGAGCCATACAGATCTGAGTTGAGCATTTTAGAGTTAACTGCATGTGGTTAGTATTGGAGCTTTGACCATGCATAACAGGTTCTGAGGAGGAGGCCAAACAAGAGAGGACAGAAGGCAGGGTGGGGCAAATGGAGTCTTCAGAGAAACCTTAGAAAGGCCATAGAGAATGGCCTCAAAGAACTTTTGTAGTGGTTGCTAAGAATAAAGGTGAAGTTGTTAAATAGCCACCAAAAGAATTAGGAGACACACCGAAAATAGCCATTGGTATGACAATTGGAAGGCAGTGTTAATGGAGTGAATGGATGTTTGTCAGAGTTGAAATAGGCAGAGAGTTTCCAAGAGCGAGAATTAATGCCAGTTCAATATAGCTAATTGTAGGGAGACTTGAAGAGTTTGACCAACAGTTTGAAAGTGGTGCTGTGGCTCAAGTGGTAAAGCACTAGCCTTGAGCTGAAATGCAGAGGGACAGCGCCCAGGCCCAGAGTTCAGGCCCCACCACCTGCAAAAAAACCAAAACGAAACAAAAAAAGAAGTCTCAATAGTCTTAATGGAGAGCCTGTGTATTAATCTCGTGACATTTTATGTTAGCTCTTCCGCAATGTTCTTCTTTGGAATGGACTCCTCCCTGATGACACCTTGCGAGAGCTGGGACTAGAGAAGCTACTTAACCGATACCTTATGATTGCTCTTCTTAATGCTATTCCTGGGCCAGATGTTGTAAAGAAGTGCAGCCAGGTAAGCTGCAGAGGAAATGATTCTAGTTTTATCTGTTTTTAAAAATTTAACTTTCTGAAAGATTATATTTTCTGAACGAGCTAGCTGCTACTTTTGTGGCTTGGATAAATTGATAGCTTTTTCTTCTAATTAGAATGAGATGGTAACGGATTAAAATAAAGTGAAAAAAAATTAGCTGTTAGGTGAGGCAGTATTGACTCCAAATCCCAGAATTCCAAGGTTAAGGCAGGAGGATCACAAGTTCCAGGTCAGCTTAAGCTCGGAATGGCAAGACCTTGACTCAAAAAATTGGGAACAAATTAACTATTGAAATGTATCTTGAAACAAACAAAACTGTGATGCTTATGTAAGAGTAGAAGCCCAGAAGATATTCTTCAATATTGAAGAATTCCTGTAGTTTTGAAAGCCAGCCATGATGGCACATGCCTATAATTCCAGCATGCAAGAGGCCGAGGTAGGGATGTCAATCTGCGGCCAACTGAAACTACATAGCAACTTTGAGACCAACTTGGGGTATATAGTGAAAGCATACCTCAAACATCAAAAGATCCAGGTACAGGTGTCTCACATCTGTAATCCTAGCTATTCAAAAGCCAGACTGGACAGAAAAGTTCAAGAGACTTGTCTACAACTCACCATCAAAAAGACAATAGTAGCACAGTGGTTCAAATGGTAGAGCACCAGCTTTGAGTGAAAAAGCTAAGGGACAGCACTGAGGCCTTGAGTTCAAGCCTCAGTACTAGCACATACGTGTGCTAGTCCACATACTAGCACATGGTTGTTGATGGCTGGATATATTTTAGTGGTAGAGCACGTGCCTAGCATGCAGAGGCACTGGTTTCTATCCCAAGCATATCAATTAGTCAAGAATAATTACATTTTAGGTGTAAAAATGTAAAAAATGAAATTATAAAATACACTAAAAAGATAAATGATCATCTGGGAGTAGGGAGTAAATGAAATGGTGAAAAGAAAGCGATCGATTTGATAGAAATTTAAAACCTTAGTGGATCAAACACATAAGCCAAAAAGCTGTGGATACTAATGGTTGTTAACTGGAGTGTTGAGTAAGCTCACTATACTACTGTTTCTCCTGTTGCCAGTCTGAAATTTTCTATAATAAAACACTTTTATAAAGGATATGATTTGCAAAACTAGGAAAGAAGCTATAATACATGAGAATTAAGATCCACCTTAATTTTTTTTAAAGCTCTTTACAAATCTCAAAAATATACAGTGACCACAACTGGATATGTAAACATAGTCTGCGATATGTGGGAAAGATGAGCAGTACTGTGAATCAGAAAAATGCAGAGTAGTACACACATATTTGTTTTGCCAGTTGTGTTAAGAACCATGTTTTTGCTTAGGAAAATATTGTTACCTTTGACAAAGGAATATTTTTCAAAAATTTTACTAAAGCCTAAATATAAAATGGGGAGATGAATACTCATCTTGCACAATCACTGTGAGATGACAGGTAACAAGGGTCAAGAATGTTATTGTTTGGATTAACAGGTAGCAGCCTGCATACCAGAACAGTGGTTGGAGCATTCTGCTACGGGGACACCTATTCCCCAACTAGAAAACTTCAGCCAGTTTTTATCGCTGTCTGCACACAAGTTATCTAGCAGTGAATTCAGGTAATATTTTATTTTTACTTTCATAAGCACAGTACAAGAATTTCTTTTTTGCAGGTTTTAGAAAGATTTGTACTTTTACTATACTCAAAAATCTGTCGAGATTTTGTAGTGCTGTAGAATTACACTTGGAATAGCTATTTTATAATAATACCCTGGGCATATTTATTCTGTTAAATCTCTTCCAAACTAAGCATTTAGCACTTATACAGCACAGGAATATTTGTGGAGTTTAAACTTTAAATTGAAAATCTCTTGTTAGACTTTTTTTTTTAATTTTAATTTTATTTTATTTTGTCAGTCACGGGGCTTGAACTGTGGGTCTGGGTGCTGTCCCTCAGCTCTTCAGCTCAAGGCTAGTACACTATCACTTGAGCCACAGCACCACTTCTGGTTTTCTGAGTGGTTTTTATTGGAGATAAGAGTCTCACAGACTTTCCTGCCCAGGCTGGCTTTGAACCATGATCCTCAGATCTCAGCCTCCTGAGTAGCTAGGATTATAGGTGTGAGCCTCCGGCACCCAGCTTTGTTAGACATTTTAAAATGTTGCCTAGTGTTTTGTCTAGCATGCCCAAGGCACTGGGTTTGATTGCAAGCACTAGTAAAAGACAAAATAGGTTAAAATGTGTTTTTGTTTTGTTTTTCAATTTCATTTAATTTCATTTGTAAAGACTCAACAGTTATTAATGTGGTTCTACAGCCTAGTGTTTTACCCAGTGGTAGCCAGTCTCTGCTCTGAATGTCCCTGTTGCTGCTCTGATAAACCACCTGTCCAAAAACTAAAATGAAAGTGGCTGAGATTTGTAGTATTTCTTTATACTGAGTATAAATACTCCCGTCATTTTCCCATAATGGCTAGACCTCCCATGTTGGCCTAGCCAACAACCTTATAGCAACTCAGCACTACTGAAACTTCTGTTTTCCTGCTTTTCACAGGCATTCACCAGAATGCACTTATTAATAGTCTGTCTTTGAACTTTGTGATTATAGTCACATTACTTAATAACTAGAATACATTCTAAGAAATGTATCACTAGGCAGTTCTGTTATTGGACAAATGATGTAATTACACACAAATCTAGATAGTATAACCTACTACACTCCTAGGCGTGTGTGTGTGTGTGTGTGTGTGTGTTGTACTCTGTTGTTCCTAGGGACTTGTTGAATAAAGGATACAAGAATAAATCAAATATAAGGGGAAAGGAGGCATTCAAGAGATGCAGCACCCACAAGACATATGAGGCTGCAGTTGGCAGCTTCACTCTTTTTTAAATGACCAAGCACACTCTAAAATAATGAGTATACTGTGGTAAATACATGAGCCAGTAACCTAGTCATTTATCAAATATTAGTACTACTATACATAACTGTATTACTGTGCTTCTCATTATTTTATTATTTATTACCTCCAGCAGGTTTCTTTATACCAGCACACCACAAACACATAACTAAGTGCTGTATATCATATGATCGGCATGTCACTAGGCGATAGAAACACTTCAGCAGTTGCCTATTAACTAAAGTATCACTACACATTCCATTACTGTATGTGAAGGAAGTATCTCTTCATTTTATGCTATTTTAAGGTAAAACTTTTGCTAGATTATTAAGAATTATTCAGAGTTGATTACTGTGCCTTATTTCCCATACCATTTTTGTAGGGTTTGGGGTGCTAAACAACACGCCACTGAGCTTATACCCCAGCTCTGATTACTTTCATTTTTAAAAAGTTTTGTTTGTTTTCCAGGAATGAAGTGAAAAACATAATTCTCACTCTGGTGAAAATAAAAGCTGTGAATCAAGCAGAATCTATCATAGAAGAGTATCACCTAGACCATCTTACACCTCTAATTAAAAAAGTTTGATTAAACTTTCTAAGAAAGTACTGAAGTTACATCCTTTGCCAACAAAGCTGGCACATCTGTACTCCATATAATGGAAGTAGGATTTGTAAAAGGGTAGAACTCCCGCCCATTCTCCACACTACCTTCCCATGTCCTGAAGAGTGTCCTCTGATTCTTCTTTCCCAGTTTAAGAGGGAAATTGGAGAAATGTGGCATGTAGCTCTATTTTGGCTTAGCTAAGCATAAAACTCTCTTAAATTGTGCTTTTTATTGTAGTTATTTGCAAATAAAGAAATGTTAATTAGAATTATTTGTAAAGTGTTAAGTGACTTACGGCATTTTAAAACATTTTATAAGTGATAGTCCAACTGTTCTTCAGGAATCTCTCTACAAATTTGTTACATAATCACAAGCCTCAACAGTTTTAACAGGTAATTTTTTTTAAGTTACTTATTGCAGATGATTAAAAAGAATCTTAGGTATTTGTTGGGGCTGTTGAGAATGAGCATGTGTTGTGTCCATTTGTAATTCTTCTTGAAATGGCTATTACTTTTTTCTTACAGACTTATGACACTTTTATATTTTCCAAATACTGTTTTTCTCTACTTGGCAATTTTCCTTAATTGCCACTTTTCATACTACGTAAGATGTTTTCTGGTGCCCTAAGTCATTACTATTAGGGAGTTATTACTCTGGGATTTTGTGTGTGTGTGTGTGTGTGTGTGTGTGTTTGGATTAAAAAGGGAACCAGTATTTTAAACACTGAAAACATGTGACTTGGTTTCTGATAAAGTATTTTATAAGTCTGAGGTAAGATATAAAAATTAAGAAAAAAATTTAAATTGAGTTTTTGTAAAATTATTCAACGGAAACCCCAAATAGATACTTTACAAATTGGCTTCCAAAAGGTAACTGGAAAAAAAAAAACTAGTGAACATTATAGGATCTGAATGTGTGGCCTACTTTTCTAGTTACATGAAACTTGTTATGTTATCTCTACTGCATTGAAGACCTGTAGTTCATTTAAGGATTTTTTAAAAATTTCTATTAGTCACACAAATTATAAAATCACATGTAAGAAATTCAAACCATTGCTGTTTGCTAGAAAGCATGTTGCACCTCTACACAACTACAAACCCAGCTACAACTGCTGTCTTCATTCTGAGTTTATATTTTCTGATGTTTTCATTATTTGCAAAAATGTATGTGTTTAGTTTTGTAGTTTTTTTTTTTTTATGGCAGAGATGCCAGGCAGAATAAATGGCAGATATTCTGTTGTATATGAAACTTGTAATCTTTTTTTTTTTTTTTTTTTGGTCTAGTCGTGGGGCCTGAACTCTGGGCCTGGGCCTGGGCACTGTCCCTCAGCTCTTCAGCTCAAGACTAGCGCTCTACCACTTGAGCCACAGCGCCGCTTCTGGCTTTTTTCTTTTTTGCTTATGTGGTGCTGAGGAATCAAACCCAGGGCCTCAGGCATGCAAGGCAAGCACTCTACCACTGAGCCACCTTCCCAGCCCGAAACTTGTAAACTTTTTTATTATTAAAATACTATCTTCTGACTTGAATTTTTAATTAGTAAATGTTCTATTCTTAACCTAGAATTTTTTTCTATGGCCTCTGGAGTCCTGGGATTACAGGCATGCACCATGTATTTAGATACTATTAAAGGTTCTGTTTTGAAACATGATGGTAGACGTGTCAATGTTCATTACAGATCAAGTCATATAATATTCCATATTTGTGATTTATTTCACAGTTTACAGACACAATTCCCTCAGTCCCCTTTTTCAGATTCCATGCTCAGGAAGAGCCTTCTGGTGATGATGCATTGGTCCAACTGTGGCTTTGCCTACAATGAAAGAATGACCACACAAATCTGGGATGATATGATTCTCTTTTGTGGCATAATAAACGAGCAAATTTCATTTATTTAAAAAATACTAAGAAAATAATTACTTAGTTTACTTAATAATTGTGTTCTCATAAGTTTTCCAATAAGTCCTCTGAGAGCCAACACATCTTCTACTGCTACCAATTGTGTTCTCAAAGTCAGGATGTTTTTGAGGCTTGGATTTCATCCCATATTGCAGCTTCAAGCTTTGAAGTATCATATTCCCTCATCATATCAAACTCCAGCCAAGGCTTACTCCACTTCTGAGCTTCCTTCATTTGTTCTTCAGTTAAAGCAAGATCAAATCTGATTCCTTTAATATTGAATTGTGGACGTTCCCAGCGCTTAGACCAGGGTTTAGGTTTCATTTTTACTTTCAGCTAAGGAAGATAGTAAACAACTAAGTATTAGCCTGATACAAATATTTAAAAAAATTATTTTTTTAAGAAATGGAATGCTTTTTTCCATCTTTTTTTTTTTTTTGCCGGTCGTGGGGCCTGAACTCTGCCTGGGTGCTGTCCCTCAGCTCTTAAGCTCAAGTATAGTGCTCTACCACTTGAGCCACTGCGCCACTTCCAGCTTTTTCTGCTTATGTGGTGCTGAGGAATTGAACCCAGGGCCTCATGCATGTAAGGCAAGCACTCTACCACTGAGCCACCTTTTATAAGAGGATTTCTTTGTTGCTTTGTATGTCCCTCCCCCACGGTCTAACCCTGCTTTCACTTCATTTGAGGTTGGTATAATTTGTGGAGGGGAAGGGCAAAAACAAATCATTTAAATAGGGATACAGGTGGATCCATTGCAATAATGAGATGTACAAGTCTTTATGTCGAAAAACAAACTTTACAACTTTGGGAGGATGGGGGGAGGATGGAAAGGGATGGGAAGGGGAAACAAAGGAGGCAACAATTCTTGATAAGAAATGTACTAATTATCTTGCCCATGTAATTGTAACCCCTCTATACATTATTTTCATAATAAAATAATCTCTGAAGCTTTCATTAAGATGGAACACAGGATTTCATGCATGTGAGACAAGAGGGCTACACCCCTGAGATGATTCTTTAGTATTTTATACTTATATTTCTAACTCAAATATACAACTTATACCTCATTAATAGGAACTTCCTGGTTCGACTCTGATATTACTGGTTTCATGTTCATATCAAAAGTGCTGTACTCAGGAAGAGCATCTCGTAAGTACATCAAGTTATCATCCAGCCGTTTCTCTAATTTGACTACTTGGATCTCATGGATTCGAGGATTATACAGTTCAAAGCAAATCTCAACACCTAAAAAAAAAAAAAACCACAGTCTTACAATCCAAGTCACCTTGAAAATGCCTCAAATACATAAAGCAACTAGCATAAAGATACTACAAGAAGAAAATAAGAAATTTACAATTTTTAAGATGAAACTTACTGAAAAGAACCTAAATCTGTCTAAATTAAAGATTGAGATTAATGCTTCCATCAAAGAACGGAAATGGAAAGACTTGGAAAAATGGTATTAAGCGAAGGATACTTTGAAGGTATGTAAATACAGGAGTTTGCCATCAAAGATGCCTACCTACATTGCCTAGGAGAGGATCACAAGGGCTCAATAGCTATGTGCATAGGACCATATAAAGTGATGCTGAAATGAATTCCAAGAAATGGAAACAAGTGTTTTCTTATTGTAAGGTTTATTCCCTTTTGTCACCTTTTGATTTCTGTAACTTGTATATTAGTATCTGATTTGGGGAGTGGAAGGGAAAACACAAAAATGGGGGACAAAGGGTGAACCAATTCAGCAGTGATACTCACTGGATACTATGTTAAAAATGAACTGTACTATTTAGGGGGGAGGAAAGTCTGGAGGGGAAAAACTGGGAGAAAATGGGAGAGGGTAACACTGCTCAAAAAGAAGTACACTCCCACTGTTTATCACCTTTACAATAAAATTTAAATTACAAAAAGATTAAAAAGAACAAAAAGTAAGGAACCCTAAATGAGAATGACGTAAGTCTTAAGAAGACTTGCCCTCTACAAATACGTTGTCCGAGAGTGCTTTAATTCTGGTAATGTGTAAGTTTAGAGAAAGACTGAGCATGTGATGTGATGTCTTCTCCATGTGTTGTCCTTTTTGATTTCCCAATGGACAGATTCAAAATAATCATCCCTATTAAAGTAACAAAACTAATTATGTAAAATTAATAAGAAGCTGTGCTGGTGGTTCATGCTTGTCAGCTATATAGGAAGCTGAGAGCTGAGGATCTTTAAAAGACTGGGTAGGTAAGTTCATGAAACTTTTATCTCCAGTTAACCACCAGTGGAGCTGTGGCTCAAGTGTTAGAGCACCAGCCTTCAATTAAAAAAAAAAAAAAGCTAAGGAACAGTGCCCAGAATCTGAGTTCAAGACCCAATACTGACAAACAAAAAAAAGTAAACATTTGAATTCTAACTGATGACAGAGTTTTTATTAACACTAGAACCCTTTATGTGAAACAGACCAGCAACTATAATGAGATGCTGTAAGTCATCATTTTATATATGGTACACTTGTTGTGAAACTCAAGAGCAAAGGTATATTTAAGGTTCATTCCAAAAGAAATATAAATACTATGATATACACTCCACATTAGCTTTTAGTGTTTGGTACCAAAATGAAAGCCAGTATTTACCATTCAGTATACTTATTCTATTCCAGACACTGACCTAGGAACTATGCCTACAGCAAAGCAAAACAAGATCATTCTCCTCCCATCAAGTTTACCTAGGAGATAATAGCAACCTTAAAAAAGACCATCAAGGAAAGTCTCACTGATAAGATGACATCTGAAATGGCATTATAAAGGGCCAAGAAGCCCCAGACAGAACAAGCCAGTGTAGTGACACATATTTGTAGTCTCAGCTACTGTAAAGGCTGAGTATGGGAATATCAGTTGAGCCCACAAGACTGTCAAGGAAAGGAAAGAAGAAAAGGAAAAGAAGAGGAAAACATTCACAAAAAAAAAAAAAAAGATCCAAAAAAAAAGAAAAACAGGAGGGGAGGAAGAGAAGAAGGGAAAGGGAAGAGCAAATAACAAGGCTGTGGGGTATGAAAAACGAGACATGCTGAGAAAAACAGGGAAAGGATCACTTGGTAGAAATATACCAAGCAAGGGTAACATGGATGTGTCCCCTCCATGACACATGCTGAAAAACCTGGTTCTACTGAGAAGTGAGACCTCTGGGTAAGCAAGGAACTCAGGAGTTGTCTGCCCTCATGAGTAGAATGGTATCTTATGAAAGGGCTGGAAGGGACCAGCTTAGATCTTGTGCCTTCATCCTCTATAGGAGCTGAGGACTTAGTACTTGTCTCCTCTGAGGACATGGCAACAAGATGCCACTCAGGAGGCAGGGACACAGATTCTGCCAGTTCCTGATTGTGTACTCTTCAGCCTCCAGATCTGTGAGAAATAAATGTTATTTACAAATGACAACTTGGGCAGTTGGTGACAGCAATACATATAGGAAAGAGAGCAGGAAGAAAAAATGGAGATGGCACCAGTGGGGGGAATGGGATGTCAGGGAAGAGCCAACAGGGAGGGAGGAAAAATATAAAATTAGAATCTTTCTCTTGGGAGTCTAAATCTAGAAAATGTATTGGCTGGATGTGTGAAAGGAAATGAAAATAGCACCTGATTTCTAGTTTAAGTAGGCTATGATTCCATTTTAGGGGCAAGTAACTCACAAGGATATCATACCTGTCTAATGTTCCCAGGGTTATCTGCTCCTTCAAGGATTATCCCTGCACTGCTATGCAGACTTCTGTGCTGCCAGGGTTGGGGAAGACTACTTCAAATGACTGTGGTCATTAGTAAGAAACAGAATAAAAGACACCTTCAAGAGAAGGCACTTAAGCAATAGCCATAGTTGTCAATTCAATCAAAGGCCAGAGGCTTCATGTTAGCTTCCCTAGATAGATACCCACTCAATCAAGCTTCAAATGGTTTATCCAAGGAATGAAGAAACAAAAAAGTCCTGAGATAACATTTCCTAGACAAATGAAATAATGTAATGCCACTTACCTTGTCCTTCAATAGTATTCCTAAGGATAAAAGTAGCACCAAGTCCTACCCCTGACCTCTGGATGCAGATCCCCAGGAACTGGCTGGTTTTCCCATTGGCATAAGGGTCTGCTGTGGTGACACGGAGTATACTTCCTACAAAGGAGAAGCCAGCGTTTATGGAATGAAGAAAAATGGTAACATGTCCAGACCACTTACCTTCCTAATAGTTTAATATTAGCAAAAAGTACCTCCTACAGACAAAACTCAGATATGTAAGGAATGATCCTTATAAAAAGAAAACTAACCCTCCAACTAATAAAAGCATCCAACTAGTACTGACCAACATAGAACTCTGGGATGTGAAGTACTTTTCTTCTTTCTAACATGTCTTTTCTTTCCAGGTAATATTTCAGAGGACTTGTTCTTCCCCTTGGAGGAATGAATTCAGGACTCAAGAACCTGTGAAAAATAGAAATTTTTTAAAAAACGAAAAACTCAAGCTACTATGGGGGAAAAAAATGTCACTTTACATGGGGGAATATGGTGTTTATTTTTTGTTCTCTTTAGTAAAAAGTCACTGTTATCTCTGAAACTTAGGTTCTAAAGTTATTGTTAAAGCCCCCGAAGATAGCTAACAATTCCTCAGCATTTTGTCAAAAGCTTTAAAAACACCTACGGCGTTAATATGGTACGAATCTTAAGTAGCTTCCTCCCCCAAATGCCATATAAGCTAAGGGCTTGGTGGCCAGCCACTTGGAGGTAGTGGAACAAACCTTTCCTCCTTTAAGTTATGTTAGAAAGTTAATCACAATGACAGAAAGCCAACCCAGAAGCATAGCTTAGCTCCTTCAGCAACTAGATGATTACCAGTGTCATCTCATTTTACCGAGGAAGAGGCTGAAGGTATGAGTCGGTCAAGTCAGGATTTAAGTGTAGTCGCCTGGATGGCTTTTCACCCAGCTCGACAGAGGAGACACTTGATACACATCTTCGCCTTTAAATCCACTTAGGAGTGAACCAGGTTTCTATGCACAGTTTGGGTGAGCACATTAGTTCGGCTTTACTAAATTGCCAGGAATTCACGACCTGAATCACGGTGAGTTTTTTTTTTGGGGGGGGGGTCCGGTCATGGGGCCTGAACTCTGGGCCTGAACACTGTCCCTCAGCTCTTCAGGTCAAGGCTAGTGCTCTACCACTTGAGCCACAGCGCCACTTCCGGCTTTTTTTTCTTTTTGCTTATGTGGTGCTAAGGAATCGAACCCAGGGCCTTGAGCATGCAGAGTAAGTGCTCTACCACTGAGCCACCTTCCCAGCCCTCACGGTGAGTTTTGACTAGTTGATTTCTACCCCAAACTTAAGGCTGGGGGAGGGAGGGGGAAACTTAACCACTCTATTCCCACCACTCCGAGTCGGGGCTACGGCGCATGCGCGTCCCTCGCAAAGCTCCCGGATCCCGCCATCCCCTACCCCGAATCCCCGGCGTCCCCGCGCCGCTCAGCCCTCACCTCCTCTCCTCGCCCGGGCGCTGCCGCTTGTCCACGATGACGGGTTTCTGCGGCGGCTGGAAGGCGCCGGGCTCTAAAGGCCCAGAGCTCTGCGGCCGGCCCGGCTCCGCGCGCAGCCCTGCAAACGTGGAGGGAGGTCAGACACCGTGGCCCGCCCTGAGACCCGCGAAACCCCCCCGCCTCTGACCCTGACCGCACCCGGGCCGACCAGCCCAGCTCCACTTACGACAGACGACGGAAGCTGGCGCGCGGAGTAGCGCCCTCGCTGCTCTGAAGCTTTGGGTCAGCCCCATTGGGCGCCTGCAGCCACCGGCCATGCAGGCCGCCATGTCTGCAGGGTCAGGTTGGGACTACAACTCCCAGAAGTCAGTGTGGCGACGTTGTTGGCCATCGCGTTCAGATGGTGGCCGGTAGGGGACAAAAGAGGCAAATCTCCAAGTTTAGTGCTACTTTAATTAGTTATCTGGATGCCTGCTTCATTACTTCTTATTTCACCATAATGAACTAAGTTACAACCCTACAAAAAGGTTTTCTCCCAGCCAGGAAACGAAGATAACAGCTAGTGCAAAGAGAAGGGGCATCCTTCTCTTTGCACTAGCTGTTATCTTCAGTTTCCTCACATCAAAAGCCCAATAGAGGCTCTCATTCCTTGCTGGTGTCTTCTATTAGCCACTCTGATCTCAACTTCAGGTTTTCTTTTTTTGTGCAATTACTAAGTTAGTATTTAAATCTTGTATTATAAGTTCCACAAGAGAATAGGAGACGTCTTTTGCTTACGTTCTGTTCTACCTGGCCCCCACCAACTCTTCCTTGAATGAACAGAAAGAACAAAATAGTTGCTGACCAACAGCTTGCAGTTTCCCCGAACTTACAAAAAGGAATACACCTAAGAGGAGCTGAAATTGAGTGTGAGCTGGGTAGCTGGGAGATACTCAACTGAAAAGGGCAAACTGTAGTCTTACTGGGGCCACGGGTTCCATTTGCACATACACACACATCACACACACACACATCACACACACACACACACACACACACACACACACTGGGTTTCATACTCAGGAATTGTAAGCTATTGGAAGGATTTAGCACTTGAAATAGTGTGATTATTTGTGGTTCCAATAGAATTAATGTCCCAAAGCTACCTTTTAAAAAATAACCTGGCCAGGCGCTGGTGGCTCACGCCTGTAATCCTAGGTACTCAAGAGGCTGACATGTGAGAATAGCGATTCACAGCTTTAAGCTTAAAGTCCGTGAGACTTTAACCACCAAGGAAGCCGGAAATGGCGCTGTGGCTCACGTGGTAGAGAGCTTGCCTTGAGCTGAAGAGCTCAGGGACAGAGCCCAAGTCAAGAGTTCAAGCCCCACCACCGAAAATAAAAAGTTTGTACTGAAGGTATTGACAGGTCGCTGGAGGGCAGAGGAAAGCCTTACAAGGTATCATATTCGGGCCTCCTCCCAAGTATTAACTATTTCAAGGAATGATTTCAAAATCTACTCTTGCCAAAAAAAAAAATCAAAACTAAAACAATCTCACTACTATTCTAGATTCTTTCTGCTCTTGTCAAAAATCTCACTGCTGTTGTAGATTCTGCTCTTTTCCTGGGTAAAAAATTTGTACTTATGCCTTAGACCATCAAAGACCTCAAGAACCCTTGTACTTCCTCATCTTCGAATCCATAGTTCTACTGTAGGTTATCTGCCTTTCTTCAAGTATCACTGCATTTCTTATTGACCATCTCACCTCCAGTTGCTTCCAATTCACACAGCAACCCCCAAAGATGGCTTGAAGTACATAGCCCCCGCTTCTGTTGTTTTCTGTTGACCTTGGATAAAAATAAAATTATTAAAAAAAAAAAACCTCTGCATCCTGTCTCACATCCTCTCACCCTCCATCCTGAATATAAGCAAGCTTTTACATCAGCCTGAAAAAGAGGACAGTTTTGAGGGTAGAGCTCATATGCTAAAAGAAGTCAAAGCTTGTAGTTTTAATTCCAGCTTTACTGATTAGAACAATAAATAAATTTCCATACAGTAAATAACGAAGAATCAGGCAACTGGAGTTTGAAATGAGCAAAACATTAGCTATTTTGCTCAGTCAGAAAGACATGCCAAACTCTGAAGGAAGAGAAAAAGGGCGGACAATTGCCATTGGTAGTGATGAATATTAATTATACTCAAGACAACTCTGCCTTTGCTCTTGATATAATGTACCCTCTAGATAAGGCTGAGAAATATCAGACCTTCACAGGAGGACAGAATTTTTTGAACATTTCCAAACCATCCTCAGGGCCCCACCCTTAAAAGGACAAAGGGACGGGTTTACAAAACTAACAGGATGCACCTGAAAAACCCTGTATCACCATTTTCCTCCATATTCCTTCAGATGTTTATTTAGTGGGAAGCATGTGTTCAGAGTTTTAATTATTCCGCCAAACAATTTCACATTAAAAAATCAAGAGCATAGAGCTCAACCATTTTGTGAGCTGATTACTGAAATGAAGCTTTAATTATTTCCTTTCCTATTTTGCATTCGTGGTTTAGACGGCATGGATATCATTCCCTGGTGCTCAGCCAAGAGAATGAAGTGTTCCAGGAAAACTCTTGTGTCAGGTTACTGTGACATCAGGATTTTTGTCTGCTTTGCTCATTATCAGATCCTCTACCTCCAAAATCAGATCTGGCACCCAATGAATTTTCCAAATAAAATTGAGATAATGCATTAGTAAAGTTCTTTAGTAAATGCCTGAATCATAGTAAATTCTTTGTTTCCAGCCTCACTGAGGTGACTGGAAAAAAATGTACGTTCAAAGTATACAGTGAGCGTGGTGAAATGATTACTATATATTGTGAAATGATTACTAGAGCTAGTTAATATGTCCATTCCCTCATACAGTTAACTTTTTAAGAAATAAAGTTTTGTTATGTTTGTCAGTTTTCCATCTCTGATAAGATGTCTCAGAAAAAGCAGGGCAAAAGGGGGAGATTTTTGCAATGTTAAAGGTTTCAGTCAAAGGCCAGCTGATTTCATGACATGCCTTCTTCCTTTTCCCAGTAAGGTATCTTATTTTTTAACTGTATATTCTTTTAAGCTTCTTCAGCTTTTAAATATGTACACATATTTCCTAAAAATGAAATAAGGAAAACGTTATCTTCTGTCTCTGCTTTACTAACAAATTCAATGTCTCCTCATTCTTGTTCTAATGCCCAAACACAGCTATGAGCTGGAATGTTCTGCCAAACATTAGGACCAACAAGAGACTACTCTGTGACTGTTGACCAGGAACATGTTAATCAGAAATACCTGAACTTTAGGAAGCAAGAATAAATTTCCAGCAACATTAAGAATACCTTGCTGATCTCTGCCTATTTGAAAAGTTTGTTTTGTAGCATCGTTTTCTTCCAATAAATGAGAGGATGAAAAATTAACTTCATCAGAAAAATTAAAGTGAGTTTCCTCTGCTAAAGAGGTACATGGCAATCTATAACAATACGTTTTTGACATTTTTCTAGAATGATACCAATGTAAAGTGATAATTGTTTGAAAAGTAAAATCATGGCTTCATTACAAATATAAAAGGCCCATGTCAATGGTTCCATCCAGTTCGTTGGTGAATGAGTAGAGCATTTAAATATTACATAATCAATAGAATCCTATATAATTTCAAACTGTACTACATTTACATTCAAATAAAATGCTGACAAATGCATGCCATGGGATGATTGGTCCATTCCACCAAACACTTTCTGTGGACAATAATTGCTTGTATTACTCTAGGTTTTATATAACATGCAGAATTATAAAAAGGACAAAGCCAGAAAGAGGTAGAAGTAAGCCTGTTTCATTGTCTAAGTCTGCAATTGCCACCATTAAGTTCTTCCCTTTCCATGGAATAAATAAGGAGAAAATGTGAGCTGACTGGTTACCAATTACATATATATGGAAACAGTTAAATTTCTTATCTCCAATAAAATGTTGAATGTGCTCCTAACTGTCTCAGTAAAATGTCCTCAAACATTATAGCAACCTTACTTCATAATTTCCTTCACACACACACACACACACACACACACACACACACACACACACACCACATACATTTGGTAGAAAGGCTTGAATCTCACATTGTTTTTAATGCATAAAGTCAACCTAAGGTTAATGACAGCTCATTTGATAATTATTGAGGACCTCCTATGTTTCACAAACTGGTATTTGCACTACACACAGACAACTGTACTCTTTGAACTTGAGCTG
Source organism: Dipodomys ordii (assembly GCF_000151885.1). NCBI lineage: Eukaryota > Metazoa > Chordata > Mammalia > Rodentia > Heteromyidae > Dipodomys > Dipodomys ordii. The sequence continues at coordinate 2,131,251 of NW_012267408.1, forward strand.
TTATGGAGGACACAGATAAGGTATGTACAACGGTGTTGGGCAGCAGTAATGCAGTGAGAGGTAAGAGAATAGTATGGGAAATATAAGCAGATAACTGAATGAAGTGAGGGCACAGGTCATGAAGACATCTGGGAGAAGAGAACTACAATTTTCTTTTTTTTTTAATTGTGAAAATACCATACAGAGGGGTTACAATTACATGAGCAAGGTAATGGGTACATTTCCTACCAAGCATTGTTGCCTCCTCTTTTGTTTCCCCTTCCCATCCCTTCCCATCTCCCCCGCTTCCCCCACACCCCCCTCCCCCCCCACGCCAAAGTTGTAAAGTTCATTTTTCGACATAATGTCTTGTACATCTCAGAGAACTACAATTATCAAGCACACAGATAGAGATCTGCTTACAGAAATTTGTGGAATTGTTTCTTAAAGCATAAGTTAGGTCCTATTGGCTATACTACTGGGAGCCGTTGCTGAGATCTTAGAAATCCTGGAATCCAGTGTGTTCAGGGTACTATAAATGGGAGTGCTGAAGGCTAGGACAGCTAAGGAAGTGACAATAGAAGGATAGTGTGATGCTCAATGCTAGAGTTTTACTTAACTTGTACGGGCCCTGGGTTTGATCCCCAGCACTAAAGGTAAACACAAAGTAGAAAAGAGAAAATGACAAAGGCAGATCCAAGAACTTATATGTAAAACAAGAAGACACAGGGCACAACTAACCAAGCAACACAATGGACTCTTATATTATAGTAGTATATTTAACTTCTCTGCCCCTACTATGTGTGCCAAGCATACACATGCTGAATTTGATTGTCGATGGGAATACGTAAAAATAAAAAAAATTAAAAAGCTATGTTGACTTTTTTTGCTTCCGAACTCTTCACTCAACCTGTGTGATTTCATGAATCCAATTTATTCAGCCTTTCTTCCAAAAACCAGCTCCCATCATTCAATCTCACTAAGTCACTCTGCTTTCAAAGGACACGGTGTATATGTTTACGTTAAGTCACTTAAGGATTTCAATTGTGTTAGGATTTGCTATCTTGTCCTTTTCACTGAGCACTCACTGAAGGCAAGGTCAGCACCTTATTGATTTTCCTTGGTACATTAAAGCCTTAGCTACCAATAAGCACAGACAGAAAGGAGAAAACACTCTGCTGCAGGAATTAATGGAAATCAGAGGAAAGTTGCTTGGGTATTCCCTTCTGTCATTTTCCTGGCTACTTGAAGAAAGGGAAGAAAAGAAAAAAAAACCTAACACCTTACTGGAAGACTCTGGGGACCAGGATTCTGGGCTTCCTCCCCTGCTCATCTCTCCTTTCAAACCTGTTTCATCTCACTCTTCCCATACAGGCTTGCAAGACTGTGATAGTCTATAGATTTTCCTGTCTGCAATGCCCCTTCTCTCTTCTGCTACACTCCCAGGTGTCCGATCAGCTGTGAACTTTTATGTGTGGGGCCTCCACAGCACCCTCCCTCACACACACTCCCACAGCATCCCACACATGGCTTTGGAGAACCGTGTCACAATATGGTGATTATTTTCTAATTCTCTTTCTCCTAAGTGCTGTAAGCTTGTCCAGGGCAGAACCACATTGTTTTTACTAAGGACCACAGTATACCATCCACAAGCCCGAAGAATTGGCTCTAATTGCTTAAACAAACTACTGAAGTAGATTTAGTGATCTTAGGGCTGACAGGCCAGGCTCCTAGGCTTTGTGTGTGCATATTGTTAGGTCCCCCGAGAAAAATGGTCCCTTCCTTTGTTCTCCTTTGCGGGGAATGCATGGCCCCTCTCCTAGAAGTCCCCATTCCCACCCAGGTAACTGGCACACAGTGTGTGTGGGGGAGGGAGGAAGGTGGGGCGAGGAGTGGGAGGGTATGGCTGTGGCCATACACCCTTTCTGCCCTCTGCCTATATAGTAATTCTCCATCATTAGTTCTGCTCCTTGCTCCTTTCTCCCCTTCCTTGCTCTTTCCCTTCCCCTGCATCCCTTGTACCCCCTGCACGCCCCCATCTTGTGAAGGCTGACAGTATGCTATCCCCCCAATGAACTCTTTTCTGCCTGAACCAAGTGGCCACCTCCTTTCAGCTGAACCTTACACATAATCACCCTGTGATCTCAGGGCCCATGGAACCCTGGAATACAAGTTGATCCATTCTGATTTTGGAGCATAATGGAAAAAGACTTAGAACGCAGCATTTGGGTTTCCTTTTTTCTTTCTTTCTTTCTTTCTTTCTTTCTTTCTTTCTTTCTTTCTTTCTTTCTTTCTTTCTCTTTCTTTCTTTCTCTCTCTTTCTTCTTTCTTTCTTTCTTTCTTTTAAACTGGGTAGCCCTAAGCAGGTGAATGGGGTAGAAGCTGAATCAAAAGGCTGCTGCGAGGTTTATAATCTCAAAACAGGGTAATATGTTCTGAGCATTAGGGGAGCTTCAACCTTCCCTCCCTTCTGAACTCTTACATTGAAAGTACTTCCTGCCCTGCAGCTGATTTTGCTGGTGTGCCAAGGTATTGCTGAGATCTCCCTGCAGCTACTATGAATAACTAATGAGGCACAGATTGAGGGTGAGCTCAGGGAATCTGCTTTCTATCCTTCCATCTACATTTTCTGAAAAATCCATTCACTTTTTTTCCCACACATGAACTCAGGACTATGCCAGTTCCTAGTTTCTTTACACAATTTTCTTCACAAAATGACTAAAACGCTGTATTGGTATTCATATACTACAGTGAGAGAAAGTAAGACCAATTCATAAGGAAACCATGATAAAGATCTATTTGTAACCCTTATGAGACAATATAACACTTCTTAAATTAAGCGTTGTACAAAGAGGTTACAATTCATATGCCAGGTTATGAGTATAATGCTTCTCAATCCATGCCACCCCTTCCATTGTTCTCCCCACATTTTCCTCTCCCATCCCCCTCAGGTTACACAGTTCAATTATTACATTAAAAGGTACAATAAATATAATGACTGCATTTACTCTCCTTGCATCCCTCCATTTTGCGTCCCCCCTCATTTTCCTGTCTCTCACTTCCTAGTATTCATGGAGTTTTTGGAAACAAAACCCAAAACTAATAGACTGCTTTTTTTAATGAAAGTATTTTATCTAGAAACCCGGGGCGGGGGGCGGGGGGAGGGGGGAATTGTTTCTCAGCTATCTGGAAAGCATGGCACCTGGGGGCTGTGAAAGGCTTTGCACAAAAAGTATGTACAACTCTGCCCTCTTCTGGACGCAGTACCACAAAGCAAGGCTGGACCTTAGAGATCCAGTCTAGCTTTTCCTTTTAGTATTTGTCTTTTTATAATTGAATGTTTTGTACTTTCTGCCAACACTCCAGAAGACACTCTGGAGAAAAACTTTAGAGCATAGCTGCAAGGTCTGATATGCTACAAGTTGGTCTCTTTGTTTGGCTTGTTTGTGCATAGTAATCCTGTTTTTTTCTTAGTAATTCACATAAAACTCAAATGCAGAGAGCAAGGGAAGGGGTGACATTGTCCAGAAGGAAATGTATTTTTTAACTGATTTATGTAACTATAGCCCCTCTGTACATCAACTTTATGATAACAATAAAATATCTTTAAAGAACCTCAAATTCAATAGCTCACTACTGTAATATTAGCTCTTCAAAAAGCTGAAATCAAAATGAGGAAGATTGTGGTTCTTCAAGACCAGTCTAAGCAAAATATATAGAGACCCCATTAGAACAAATTGCAAGGTACAGTAGATCACATCTGTCATCCCATCTACAACAGGAAGTATAAAGTAGGAAAATTGCAGTCCAAATTGGCCCAAGCAAAAAGCTAACCCTTATCATCACCAAAAAGAGGTAAGGCTTTGGAAAGCAGTATGGAGGTACCTTAAAAGACTCAACATAGAGCTCCCCTATGACCCAGCAATCCCACTTTTGGTCATTTACTGAAACAATCACAAACAAGATCATACTAACGCTACCAGCACAACTATGTTTATTGCAGCATCATTTACCATAGCTAAGATATGGAACCAACCCAGATGCCCCTCAGTAGATGAATGGATCAAGAAAATGTGATATATATTATAT
>NW_012267408.1:2135493-2152875 GCF_000151885.1 Dipodomys ordii
ACACAAGAGGTTTCATCTTTGTTGCTGTTGTTTTTAATGTACTATGTGATTTGTTTGTTTCTCTTTTATGTTCTTCTGCCATGCTATAACCCCCTGTTTTCATTATATTTGATTTGGGTGCCCTGCATCTTGAATATACATTTTCTAATTTGGGGAGGAGATGAGAAATAACAAAATGCTGAAACAAAGATACAGGCTCACCCATTGTACCAATGAGATGTACAAGACACTATGTTGGAAATAAACTTTACAACTTTGGGAGGGGGAGGAGTTGGGGAGGTTGGGAGGGAAGGGATGGTAGGAGAAAAACAAAGGAGGGGATAACAATGCTCGATAGGAAATGTACTCATTACCTTACTCATGTAACTGTAACCCCTCTGTACATTACCTTTACATCAAAAAATATAATAAAAAAATAAAAGAGGTGAGTTTTGGAGGTGTGGCTCAAGTGGTAGCGTATAACCTTGGCAAGGCAGAAGGACCTGAGTTCAAGCCCTAGTACAGAAGGAAAGAAGGAAGGAAGGAGAGAGGGAGGGAGGGAGAGAGGGAAGGAGGGAAGGAGGGAAAGAAGGAAGAAAGGAAGGAAGGAAGGAAGGAAGGAAGGAAGGAAGGAAGGAAGGGAGGAAGGAAGGAAAATGGAGAAAGAGAAGGAGAAGGAGAAAAGAGTGAGAGAGGGAGCAAAAGGAGCTGGAGCCATGCTCAAATACTACAACTACCCAGCAAGGAGAAAGACAAGACTCCAAAAGTGCCAAAAAATAAAAAGAGATAACCTGTATAAAATACTGGCAAGCCTCTTCACAATGTTGTAGGTTACATGATCCTAAGAGGATGAGAAATCTGTATGTTAGGTATGGATCTGGAGTGACTCCCTCAACAGGCTCATGTATTAAAGGCTTGGTCCCCATCTCTGAAGTGCTGTGGAGAGATGATTGGCTTATGAAGGTACTAACCTCACTAACAGATTAATACTACAAGATCATGACAGAATGGGCTTTAAGAAGGGCCTTTGAAGGGTAGATCATATCCACAACCTTTCTCTTTCCCATTTTTTTTGGCTTCCCTGTGGTGAGCAGTTTCCTGTACCACACATTACAGCTGCCAAGGTATCTGTCTCACCTCAAGCCCACAGTGAAGGACTGAGCCAACCATGGACTGAAATATCTGGATAGTCAAGCACAACAAGTCCTCCCCTTTTTCAGTGGATTTTCTCGTGTATTTTGTCACAGTGAGGAAAACTAACAGACACAAGGTTCACAAGAGAACAATGCTTCACCAAACGCCTCATGGTACATTTCCTGGGTCTGTCACATAGTCAGCAAATGTCATGTGTCTACTATGAGCTGGTCATACAGTTGGACATTGAGAGACAACTCACTCTAAGGCAGCATTGTGATACACAGTGTCAATCGCTGGGGCATGTGTGTACTACAGGCTGTTATACCACTTGGGAGTACATTTTCCCCAGATCTGTGCAGCCTAGAAACCTTTCCCAAAGGAAAATCGAAGTGAGCCCTGAAGATATATGTTTAATGGAGTAAGTCTGAAGAGATCAAGATTAACTAGAAGAGATCAGAGAATAATGTACCCAGGAGACTGCACTGAAAAGCCAGATGCAAAATACCACATTCAACCCTTGGCAGTTCTGCAGCCTATAGCTATTGATCAACAAATTTGCCAGTTGCTGCTTTGAGCAATTTACATATATTTCAAGCCAGAAGCCCAAACTTTCAAACTGCTTTACAGATGGCCTTAGTACCAAAAGAAATCAGAACATTATAATGTCCCTTTAGCTTGTGTCTCTTCCTCTGCTGGCTGTCCATCTCAGAACATAGCAGGCCAAGTTCACGGACCATCCCCCCTAATGGAGTCTGCAGTGCTTTGCTAGACTACACATCATGAAATCTGGACACTGGCTTGTCTCCATTTGCATTTTTACCTGAGCAGAAACTAAAGGTGGGAGGTTAGTCTGTTTTCTTGAAACAAAAAGATTAAGGCAATGACAATTGCTCAGAACCTTTTCTTGAAAGAGTGGCAAGAATAGACTTGTACATCACAAAGTTCCCTGTTGCTGTGGAGTGTAAGTGGGCTGAAGCTGAAGCTCAAGGAGCTGAATTTAGTGGCAGGGAAGAGGACCCAGAAAGAAGACAGATGTGTGACAGTGCTCTGGATACAAGTAGTGGCAGTATACATGAGTTTTGAGGAACAAGAACCAACAAGAACTGGTTGGTGGCAGAGCATTTGGGAAGTTGCTAAATTCCTTCCTGAGAATTGTCTGCTGAGACCAGAGGTAGGAGGAATGCATTTTGGGTATAGGTGGAGGATGCTGTGGAAACTGAGCCAAGAGGTCCTTGAGAGTTGGAAGTATCTGGACCTCAGGAGACAGAACTGGGCAGAGTCTGCAGCTACTGCAACTATGGGATGAGGCCACTCAGGATAGACTGTGGATAGGAGAGAAAGGGACACCAATGCAAAACTCCTAGGAGACATGCCAGGATATCAAGAATTCAGAGAAGCAGCAGCCAGAGAAGGTGGGAAGGACTCTGGAAGCGTCAACAAATGTAGAAGGCTATGGACAGAAACTGGCCTTTAGAAAGAGTCGCAGAGGGTAGAGTGAGGAGGACCTCAGTAGGAGAACTGTCCAGTAAGAAGCCATATTGCTTTGATGGTTTACGTTGGTGTTTAAGGAGCCTGTGGACTTGAGGGATGGGCAATATTTAAGAGCAGAGGTTACAGAACTCCTGTTGAAGGGGAAAGCGAACACTTCCTTTCCCCACCAAACTCGAGGCAAGTCTCCTTTGTGTTTACAGGATATGAAGCCCTCCTGCCTCCTCTCCCCATGAGGTATGACCTGGACTTGGATGTGGACAGCATGCTTCTCCCCTGGAGGCGAAAGGTCAGTGATTGATGTTTAAAGCTGCAAGCTTGCCCCTGGGCGGAGCAGAGCTGCTTCTGAGGAATGGAGCTGGGGTGGATTGGTGCCCAGTAGCAGGGCCCTGGGGAATGGAGTTAAGGTGGAGTCACACCCAGGCTGATACCAGTAGCAAAGAGGACTCACTGCAGGATCAGCCTCACACCACACGAGGATGATATTTATGAGAAAACAACTTGTTGAATGCTGAGGATATACTTTCTTATCTGAAAGGAGATGTACACAGCAGCAAACGACTTAGGCTCCCAGTTTTTGTCTTTTAAGGTATTCATTGAGAGAAAAAAAACTCAATGGATTTTAAACCACGTGAACAAGAAAATTGTAACAATTAGTATTTAGCCAGATAGATGTATTATATATATATATATATATATATATGCTAAACTCATACTGGATGGAACTGGGATTGGATTTGAAGCTACTTAAAAGAGAATAAGATAACCTATTGGTTTGTGTATGCTTTAGAAAGCATTAAGTCTCTTGGGCCAATGTTTATTCCATATGTCATTTTGTTTGTACAACATTCCTGTTTTCAAGTCACACCTGGGTGATACCACAGGTACCAATGCATTTGCTTCTTAGCTGAGGAGCACTGAGCCTAGGCATGAAATGCAGTGTCTTCATAGCAAGCAATAACGAAACTTAATAACAAAAGCTCATCCTTTCTGGACATGATTTATGGTTTTCATCTACCCAGCAAAGCATGTAGGAGTTCAACAGACCATGAAAGTGTATCTTCCCTAATCATGTGACAGTAAATCTAGTTAATGAGCAGGTGGTGGAGCCACATTGGAAAATGAGGTGATAATATTTTTTAAACTGTGACACACTTGTTTTGGCTAGCTGAAGTTGGCCTTTTACTTTTGGACCCACTACTTGCAGCTGGGATTATTCTGTCACACTGTGTTAATTAGCAAGCCAGCCTCCATTCCTCCATTTTTCCATGTCTCTCCTTCCCATAGGTCAAAGATGAATATGGTGACATGTTTTGTAATGGAGCCTATTTAAGATAGTCTGTTTCTAAGCTCTTGCCTCTTTCCCAGTATGCTGTTTCATTTTAGCAAGTCACAAAAAAATGCATTGGAATCAGGATTGATCTCCTCAGCAAACACACACCCTCAGGTCTAAAGCTGAGAACTCTGGCTTCAAGCTATAGAGTGTTTCCAGTCTCATTACTTTATTTCATTGTGTATTCATGGTTAATCAATCCTTCCTCTGCTTAGTTTACTGAATATGGAATGAGTTGCTACTGGCTAGCAACCTGATAGAGAATGAGTATACTTACCTACGGCCCCCAGGAAATCAAACTCAGGGAAATCTCAGGCAAGTGTTTTCTACAGAACACCAGAAGGTTGCATGGAAACTAACCCAGCATTTGCTATGAATATTAATTAGGTGGTTCCTGTGTGCATTTTTAAAGCTGTAGCTAACGAAACCCCCATATTAGCATTCAAAATGAAACCAACAGGAAAATAGGATTGCTTGATATGTGTACCACACTTGGAAGGAAACTGTAACTGAACACACTGGGTTTGCATTCTGGTCAGAGCAAAGCCAAAACAAGCATAACCAAGAAAGATGAGTGAAGGAAGACATTATCTCCAGCAGGCAAAGAGAGTATGGGATTTATTGGCAAAGCAATGTTTCCTCAAACACATGAGGCATGTGGGTTTTATTAGGGGAACTTATACATATTTACATAAGAAGCACTTTAGAGGCAGGCACATTCCTGAGCATACTCACTTTAAAGTCACAATTCAAGAAGAAAAGATGGCTGGTACACTGTTGGGCATGCGTAGTTCATGGTCATGGAGCAGGTGTTCAAAAGGTTTAAAATGGTGGGCAGAAATACCTCTGTGCATGTTCAGTTTCTGTTATAAAGATAGTAGACAGGAATGCCTTTGGTCATACTCTAGTTTCATGAGAAAGTTTTAGTTGAAAAAAGAAAGGATACTTTGAAGGTATGTTAATATAGGAGTTTGCCTACATTGCCTAGTGGCTAAAAAGCCTACTATACTTATATGCCTTGAAAATATTAACAATGATTTATTTGTGACTTTAAAGTGTAACAGAAGACAAACAGTGATTATACAAGGAATTCGACATCATCAGATCTCTTGGTGTGTGTGTGTGTGTGTGTGTGTGTGTGTGTGTGTGTATACATGTGCTGCATGATGCTGGCATCTAAACTTAAAAAAGAAACAGCAAGACATGAAAGTAGGAAGAGAACTATTTTGGGGAGGTAACACCAGTGGGAGAGAGGGAAGGGACAAGAAAGGGAGATGGGATGGGATGGAGACCACACTTTAAGAATATTGCTTGTGCTGGGTGTGTCGGTGGCTCACACCTGTAATCCTAGCTACTCAGGAGGCTGAAATCTGAGGATGGCAGTTCAAAGCCAGCCAGGGCAGGAAAGTCCATGAGACTTTTATCCTTAATAAACCATTCAGAAAACTAGAAGTGATACTGTGGCTTAAGTAGTAGAAGAGTCTTGAACTGAAGAGCTGAAGGACAGCGCCCAAGCCTAGAGTTCAAGCCCCATGACTGACAAAAAAAAAGACTACTGCTTGTATGTAAGAAAGTGTCCTGACAGAATCCAGCCACTGTGTAACTAATATATGCTAATAAAAAGGAAAAATCCTAGAGGAGAGAGTAGCAAGGAAGGTATTGTGAATTTTCTGCAGAAATGATCAGGACTGAACTAGAGCAGGGGCAAAAGGCTGAAACAAGGGATGTAAGGGATGTTTATGAAGTTGGTCATGGTGGGATGATCCAGGGGATAAAAGGAGGGCTCAGTAAAGATTCCCACACTTGTGGCTTAGGCAGATGGGTGTCTAGTTCCTCCATAAAGATGATGAGATGTTTTAGTAATTTAATAATTCAATTTAGAACATAATGAATTTGAGGATGCTAGGACAGACCATGGAAATATGGAGCACGTCAGGAGCCTATAGATATGTAAAAAAAACTGGTATAGCAAAAACCTCCACCTAGAAGACTAGTAAATAAGGGAACTAGTAAATGGCGCTGTTCCCTCTAGGGTGTAGAAGCCACTCATGCCTAAATTTCTAGATTAGTAGTATCTGAGAGACATGTCCCATCAACATATACTATCAGCGGTCAGGTCATCCTAAAGTAGCCATGCCCCCCAGTGAAGCTATCTTAAGACCTTCACAATACGTCACCCAGATAATCTGGAGTTGACCCTGACTCTCAATGTGGGCCTCTCCCAGGATCTTGACCATACCAACATGGCACACCTGCCATGGCACACAGAGCTCAACTAAATACTACTATCTGATTCCACAATGCCATAACTCTGGAGACTTCACAGCAGAGAGGGATACAAAAGCAACCAATGGTCAATGGGTAGTTTTCAGACCGTGACTTATAGATCAGAAGCCTTTTTTTTGTTGTTCTTAGGTTAAACTTCTTAGTCTCGTTTAGGAGAGTGATTTCTCTTTCTATTTTGACCCTGCTAACTTCTACTTTATGGTTTCCTTCTATTGGCTGGGAGAGAACCTCTCTCTGTTCTCTGTAAGACTCTGCATTCAGGAACTTTGTGGTGTAATGTTAAGTGTTCAGTTTGAAGACCCATCTTCTCTTTCCACTTCAAAACATGGAAGAAACCCATGACTTCAGACAAATCACTTGGCTAGATCATTCGTAGAAGACTTCCCAAAGGGAGGGTCACTTTTATGCTGAATGGGGAAGATTAAGCCACATCTACAGCTTCCTGAGAACATTTATTCCTCCCCACACACACACTCACAAAAGGTCTCAGTTTTCCAAACAACTGCAATTTTCTTACCACCTGCATCCCGTTTTCCAGGGTACCTTTTGAAACTACAAAGTCCTGTGCCTCAGCCCAGACCTATTCAATCTTATCTCTGAGGGAGGCTTAGGAATTTCAAGATTAAAGGAGCATCCACATTTAAGATTATTAAGAACAGGAGAATTGAAACCCACTATTATGGGCTGAGAATGTTTATAATAAACATCTTAACCATCTCCCTTATTAAATTCAGTATCCAAATATCAGAGAGGCACAAGGCAGATTTCTTTTTTTTTTAAACCAGCAAACACATTTTATAATCTCAGCCAGATGGTCAATCTATGAAATAGACAGGATCAGAGCAGCTGTGGCTAGGTTGGAAAGAGTGTTAGCTGGTGTTCCAGCTGCAGATATTTGCCTGCAGCAAATTTTCTTCTCTGCCCTGAAAAACACAAATTAGAGGATCTCATTGTTTGTTTTTGAATTGCTCACTTAGTTGAGTGAAAGGGACCTTGAACAAGTTACTAAACGCAGTGATCTTGCTATAGATTGGGAAGGACAGTATCTAACACAGAGAATCTTCTGGAGCATAGTTTTGACTTGAGGAAACTTCCTGGGAGGTGGGGCTGAGATCCATCAGTTAGGAGCCCTCAGCTTCTGTCTCTCCTGGGGAGGAGAAGTCAGGCATTTTCTGTGTTAGACACTTTTGTATCCCTGTGACCAAAATATCGGATGGACCAAGGTAAGGCAGATTGATTTTAGCTGATGGTTTCAACCCACAGTCTTTGGCAGCATTGATTCTGGGATGGTGGTGAGACAGAAAACTGTAGGGATGGAGATGTGGTGGTTTAGCAGAAAGCAGAGACAGGAAGAGACATAGAGCAAGTAGAACCTTCAAAGTAGGTTACATCCTCCACCGAGGATGTATTGCTTCCAACTAAGGGACCTCTGAAACTTTCTAGTACCTCCCCAAATAGCACCACCAGTTAGAGACCAAGCATTCATCACACAAGCCCTTAGGGATGTTTCATATTTGTACTCTAACAGTAGCCTTAATGGATCGCTCTTTTGCAATTTAGTTAGATATCTGCCACTTGAAAAAAATTATTCCGGTACATAATTCTGTCCCTGAAATCAATCACTAGCTTTAGCACTGAGAACACTTACTGTGCTTGGATAGACTGAGTTCTTAAATTGCTGTTCTCTTTTGTTTTTGGACAAGTGAGAGGCAGAGAATACAACCTATATCACAGTCTTCTCAGGTTTTATCTTAACTTGTTTAGCTAGTTGCTCAATCTGGATAGTTTCTCCCTTTTAAAAAGATTATAAGGGAGTCAGACACTGTTTGGTGGCTTATGTCTGTAATCCTAGCTACTCAGGAGGCTGAGATCTGAGGATCATGGGTCAAAGCCAGCCTGGGCAGGAAAGACCATGAGACTCTTATCTCCAACTAACTACCCCAAAGCAAGAAGTTGAGCTATAGCTCAAGTGATAGAAAGCTAGCCTTGAGCACAACAGCTCAGGGACAACACCCAGACCCTGAGTTCAAGCCCCAAGACCAACATGCAGACACACAGACACACACAAAGGTGATCAAGGATAAGGGGTATGCAGTGTGTTCCTGGCCCTAGGTTTAGTCCCCAGCCTCTAGAGATTAAGTCAAGATTCCAACAGAAAGCATGTAATATTTGGTTTCTACTTTGTTTAACATGACCATCTATTTCTTCAGTTTTTTGCAAACTACATAATTTCATTCTCAAATATGGCTGAATAATATTCCATAAATGCAAACATAAGCACATATATGCATATGTGTGTATATATATGCATATATGTACAAATTGAACTTATAGAATTACAAATGTATTTGCATGTATAATCTCATTTGTTTTATTCATTCATAAAGAATGGGTAAAGATTCCATTCTTTGGAGTGAAACCCAAAGAACAATATCCTAGTTCAGCTAGTTCAGCTGAACTATTTCCAAGAAATGGAATTAAAAGGCTTTTTATTGTATTGTTCACAGTTTTTTTTTTCCTTTGGTGTATTCATTTGTGTTGCTGTTTTTGATCTGTACTCTTTGTCTTGTATATAAGTTTATCTGATTTGGGGAGAGGAAGGGGAAACACAGAAATGGTGGAACAAAGGATGAACCCATTTAGCAGTGAGGCTCATTAGAACTATGTTAGAAATGAACTATGTAACTTGGGGGGGAAGAGGGTTTGGGAGGGAAAAAGCTGTGAGAAAATGAAGGAGGATGACATTGTTTAAAGAGAAATGTACTCAATAGTTGACTTATGGAAGTATAATCCCTCTGTACATCACCTTTACAATAGAAAACTTTTTTAAAGATTAAAAAATAACCAACATTTGCAGGCATCTCACTCTAGGCTGACTTACATTCCTTCAGATATGTGCACAAGAGTGGTATGGTAGGATCATATGGTAGTTCTCTATTTCATAAATACTGGAGGTCTAGTGTCTTCTTCAAGTTCTTTCCTAATTTTAATTTTGGAGATTCTTTACTTCCTTACATTTATTCCTAGGTATTTTTCAGCTATTGTGAATGGGATAGTTTTTGTAATTTTCTCTCAACATTTATATTAGTGGTATATAGAAATGCTGCTGATATTTTTAATGTTATTTTGTTGTAAAGATGCTATACAGAGAAGTTAGTTACATGAATAAGGTAATGAGTACATTTCTTGTCGAAAACATTGTCCTCCTTTGTTGTTCTCCCACTATCCCTCCCCTCCCCCATCTCCTTCCCTCCTCTTCCCCCCCACCAAAGTTGTAAAGTTCATTTCCAATATAGTGTCTTGTGAGTATCATTGTTGCTGCTGATTTTTATGTTGATTTAATATTCTAGTACTTTGTTGAAGATTTTTTTATTTCTCTCTGATCTAAGTCTTGTGTTTGTTTGTTTGTTTTGCCTGTCCTGGGGCTTGAACTCAGGACCTGGGCACTGTCCCTGAGCTTCTTTTGCTCAAGGCTAGCCCTCTACCATTTGAGCCACAGTGCCACTTCTGGCCTTTTCTGTTTATGTGGTACTGAGGAATCAAACCCAGGGCTTCATGCATGCTAGGCAAGTACTCTACCACAGAGCCACATTCCCAGTCCTTGATCTAAGTCTTTTTAAATAAAGTTTTCAGGAGCTTTTAAATATAGAATCATGTCACCTACAAATATGTTTAATTTGTCTACTTTCTTTACCATATTTACACCTTTTCTTTCTCTTGGCTGATTGCTCTGAAAAAAATTTTCTAACCAAGTGCATAGAGAGTAGACATGCTTGGCTCACCTCTAAATTTTAGAGAAAATACATTCAGTTTTTCCCCACTTAGATATAGTTTTTCCCCACTTGGATATAGTATTGTCGTATATACATTTAACCTATTGATGTGCATTTATTCTATTCCTAGTTTCATCAGAAATTTTATCATAAAGGAATACTGGATATTGTCAAAAACCCTTTCTTTTTTAAATATATTTTTATTGTAAAGATACTGTACATTGGGGTTACACTTACATGAGTAAGGTAATGAGTCCGTTTCCTATCCAGCATTGTTACCCCCTCATTTGTTTTTCCCCTACCATCCCTTTCCTCCCCACCTCCCCAACTCCTCCCTTCCCTCCACCAAAGTGGTAAAGTTCGTTTTCAACATAGTGTCTTGTACATCTCATTATTACAATGGGTCAACCTGTATCCTTATTTCAGCATTTTGTTATTTCCCTTTCCCTCTCCAAATTAGAAAAATGTATATATAAGATGCAGGGCAGGCTGGGCATCAGTGGCTCATGCCTGTAATCCTAGCTACTCAGGAGGCTGAGATCTGAGGATGGTGGTTCAAAGCCAGCCCAGGCAGGAAAGTATGAGAGACTCTTAGCTCCAATAAAACACTCAGAAAACCTGAAGTGGCGCTGTGGCTCAAGTTATAGAGAGCCCGCCTTAAGCTGAAGAGCTGAGGATAGCACCCTAGCCCAGAGTTCAAGCCCATGACTGACAAAAAAAAAAAAAAAGATTCAGGGCACCAGAATCAAATACAGTGACAAAAGGGGTTGTACCATGGGGGAAGAACATACAAAGAAACAACAACAACAACAAAAACACATAGGTACATTAAAAAGAACAGCAACAAAGATAAAACGTCTTGTGTCCCTATCTTGGGGTTCATTTCACTTAGCATCAGCTTATACAGTCATATGTACATAGCTTTTGACCTTTTCTGCTTGTCCTAGACATATACTACTTATTGCAGATAAGGGAAACCATGGGACCTATGTTTCTTTGGGCCTGCCTTACTTTACTTAATATAATTTTTTCCAAGTCATCAAAAGCCTTTTATTTGTCATGTGATTTTTTTATCCTCAAATCTGTTTATATGTTCTAGTATGCTCATTGATTTGCATATGTCAAACCATCATTGCATTCCTCAAATGAAACCAATTGGATCCTGGTAAATGATCTTTTTAATCTGTTGATGAATTGGTTTCCCAGTATGTTTTGAGGATTTTTCTATTGTGTGTTCATCAAGGATATTTGTTCTGGTGTTATATGATTTGTTTTCATTTTTACTTCCCTTCCTCCCTCCCTCTCTCCCTTCCCTTCCTTTCCTTCTCTTCCTTCTCTTCCTTCTTTCCTTCCTTCCTCCCTCCCTCCTTTCTTTTCTTTCTTTCTTTCTTTCTTTCTTTCTTCCTTCCTTCCTTCCTTCCTTTCTCTCTCTTTCTCTGTCTCTCTCTCCTTCCTTCCTTCCTTCCTTCCTTCCTTCCTTCCTTTCTTTCTTTCTTTCTTTCTTTCTTTCTTTCTTTCTTTCTTTCTTTCTTTCTTTCTTTCTTTCTTTCTTTCTTTTTCTCTCTCACATGTAGTGTCAGAACAGAATTAAATTCTGGTCAGAGACTCAAGTTATCAAGGAGCAAAGTAGAACCCCTGGAACCATCTCAGGTTCTGAACCAAATCTTGAGACCAGATCTTATGCCCTTCTATGGAACTTCATGGAACTTCCACACCTACCTAGTATAGTATGTTCGTCAGCTTTCCAAAACTGTGGCAAAAAATGCTGAGAAAATCAACTAAAAACGGTAATGATCGATTTGGGCTCATTGTTTTAGAGGTTTCAGTCTGGCTCCATTGTTTCTGAGTAGTGGTGAAGAGAAGATCAGTAACAATGGCTATTATCCTAAAAAATAGCTAAAGATAACAAGTGCTACCAAGCATGTGAGGGGGGGACAAGAAAACATTTGAATATATTTGATGGGAATGTAAATTAGCATGGCTATTAGGAAAAGCAGTTAGGGTGCTACTCAAAAACTTAAACGGAGAGCTACCTTACAATTCAGCAAGAAATGAAAGGATCCTTAGTGCCTGCCAGCTGATGAGTAGATAAAGAAAATGTGGTATAAATACACAATGGAATAAAATCCTGTCACTTATGGCAATGTGAATGGAACAAGACATATTTTGTTATTGGAAGAATACAGGCACAGAAAGACCAATACCACATGATTTCACACATGTGGAATTAAAAAAATATATACAGGGCTGGGAAGGTGGCTCAGTGGTAAAGCGCTTGCCTTTCATGCATGAGGCCCTGGATTCGATTCCTCAGCACCACATAAGCAAAAAAGAAAAAAGCCACTGTGGCGCTGTGGCTCAAGTGGTAGAGCACTAGCCTTAAGCTGAAGAGCTGACAGAACCCAGGCCCAGAGTTCAGGTCCCACAACTGGAACCCCCCCCCAAAATATATATATTCACCACCAAAAAAGCCCCAAGTGGAGGTATGTATGGCTCAAGTGGTAGATTGCCAGTCTTTAGCAAATATGCCAAGTGAAGATAATGAAACTATGAAGAATCTTCGGGAATAGTGGAGAGTGCACTAGAGTTTACATTAGATTTGTGAATTTAAAGAAAAGACACTAAAAGAAGTTAAGAGTATAAACAAATGGAACACAAGAAGTCAAATTTACTTGTGTGTGTGTGTGTGTGTGTGTGTGTGTGTGTGTGCGCGCACACTGGTACCAGGGCTTGAACTCAGGGGCTTGTGGTTAGCTTGGCTTTTTCCACTCAAAATTGGTGCTCTACCACTTATGCCATTCTGCCACTTCCATCAGATTTATATCTTTAGAGGCAGCATTGGGCCCAAGTAG
Organism: Dipodomys ordii; assembly: GCF_000151885.1. Classification (NCBI taxonomy): domain Eukaryota; kingdom Metazoa; phylum Chordata; class Mammalia; order Rodentia; family Heteromyidae; genus Dipodomys; species Dipodomys ordii. Next base: position 2,148,342 of record NW_012267408.1, read on the forward strand.
GTCCTAAGGTAATTACTTTGTCAGACTATGAAAATTACTGACCACCAAACTGAGCAAGCTGCATGCTAGGACATGGAACTAAAGCATTGTTGGGTAAGAACTAGATTCTAGCCTTGTGGATTTTCTACCATTGACATGTCACCTGATATGACTGACGCATGGCCTTTTCTTGCCTTTTTACCTGGAATTTTTGATCATCTATTAAGACTAAATTTAAGTCTTACTTTCTTGATTAAATCACTCAATATCTCCAAAAAAAACCCTCCCCTTTCTCTTTGCTTCTAGACACTTCTTTAAAACTTGTACTTTATCCTTTGTGCTTATTCCTATAATCTGTTTCTATCTTTGTCTTCCTTACTATATTGTCCAGAAAAAGAAAACATTTCCTGTTGTTTAGATTTGTATCTGTATGTTCAGGATTATTGTCATGAGTACATCAATCTATGAATGGGCTATACAATGAGTAGATTTTGACTTGTATATTTAAAAATAAACTTGAAAAGACCAGAGACAATTGAAGTGACTCACACATTTTATGGATGAGTAATGTTGCATGAAATCTGTGTTACTCACATGGGTGTTTTGAGTCACAGTGTAAAATATTCTTCTTAAAAAATTCAATAGAGGCTTTGTTATTTGGGATAGAATTAAGAAACTAGAAGCTCAGTTATTTGGGTTAGAAATCAAGAAAGACAGAGAGATCTAGAGTTTTGGAAACTTTCAGGCTACAAGTGGCACTAAACCATACATACAGAAAGCAATAGTTACACATTTATACCTAAATGAACAAATACAATAACACACATGTTCTGTAAATTAGGCAGGAGTCAGCAAATTACTTCTGTAGAGATAATGAATATGTTAGGATTTCTAACCTCTCTATTACAGCTAGGGAACTTTGTATTTGTAATCCCAAAGCAGCCGCACACCACATGTATCCCAAGGAATGAGTGTGACTATGTTCCAGTAAAATGTGAATTTTACATCATTTCCATCAGTCAGGAACTATTTTCTTCTGATTTTTTTCAACTATTTAAGAATATAAAATGGATTCTTAGTTTGTGGTGTTTCGTATAAATAGGGTCTTACTATGTTTCCTATCAGTGGTCTTGACTCCTAGGCCAAAGCCATCCTCCTGCTTCATCTTCCTGAATAGCTATGGCTATAGTTGCATACTTCTATGCTTAGTTCCTAGTATTTTAAAATATTGTACAATAACGAGGCCTGGTGGCACACATCTGTAATCCCCATACTTGGAAGACTCAGACAGGAGGATCATAAACTTGAGATAAGCTTGAGCTACATATTGAATGCAAGGCCAGCTTGTTATGCAAAGTAGGACCCCATCTCAAAACATATAATTATCAACAAATAAACAAGCAATATAACATTGTGCATAAATAGAAGATTGAAGGTCTAGCAAGGCAACAGATCAGGAGACCATTGCCACCACAAAGATAGAGTGTTACCCACAGTTCCCCAAAGGAAGCAGTATGTCATACTATAGAGTACCACACAGAGGATTTGATCAGTGGCAGAGAAGGATATGGAACTCTTTATGGGAAAGACTAGGCAGGGCAGGGTAAGCAGAATTAGCATACGGCTTGTATTCATAGTTTTAGTGTGCCCTAGGGTGTAAGTGCTTTCCTGGTCTTGGTCAGATGGACAGAGGACTGACGTGTGAAGGGTCCAATAGAAGAGGTAGTAGGAGTTGTACGCTCTGGATTTGGGTGGTTTGTATTGGAGCATGCTTATGTCTAGGAATGAGGTAACCCTGGGAAAGACAGTGCCTTCAGGGTCACTGAGGCTGTAGATTCCAATGCATCACCATTTGGACAAGACAAGGCAATAGACAGCACACAGGGACTGTCTAAAAACGCATAAGAACAGACATGGCCCACGGGCCGTAGACTTTTAACCTAATGGCCTAAGAGAACAGAGGTAATGACAAATGCCAAACATGACTGAAAAGTAAAAAGAGAAGATAAGGAATATCTTCTGAAGTTTCTTCATCCTTGTCAATCAATACTGAACGAGAAACTAATTTATGATAAGAAATAACCTGTGTCCATTTAAACTTAAAGAGAACCTTCCCTCTCCCCGCTCCCAATTTGGACATTCTGTTATATTCATTCTGCTCCAGTTGTCCCACAATGTAAGTGTTTCCTGCCTGCTTGCTCCTGGTCTTCTCCACCAGGGAAAGCAATGGCCCAAACAGAACAGGGAATTCTCAGAAGTCAATGTCAACATCATTGCGTCTTCCCAAGCCCTCTAGTAAAGCATTAGCACAATTTCTGTGTTCTCATCATTTTACTGGGGCCTAATTAAAGTATCTGGAGCTCCTAATCTAATTACACCATTGTGAATTCCTTGAGGGCAAGGCTGGTGTTTTCTTTTGCCTGTTACTTCTTTGCACAAATCCTTTCACTGACTGTTCATTGCAGTTAGACAGTAATCCCAAATTCTGTAGAGGGACTAACGCCTGCTCCCACCTAATAACGCCTGCCCCACCCAATGCCTGCCTTTGGCAATTATTTCAGATGCTCCTCTTGACAAGGCTTCTTTCTCAATAGCCACATCTTTTCATTTTTTTTCAATCTTTCTAATTATCCTTAAGTAGTTGCACAAAGGGGTTTGATTCAATGTGTCAATTTGTGAGCGCAATGCCTCTTGATCAATGTCATTTTATCCACTATTCTCCCTCATGTTTCCTAACCTCATCCAGCCCCTCAATTTACCGACTGTAATTCCATTTTCACATATGCCCATTGACAATTCTAACTGCATTTGCACACCCTTCCTCTCTCCATTTGCCTGCCTGCCTTCTCTTTGAGTACCCTCTCCCACACACATGCTCCAAGCTTGCTGGTATTCATTTTGTCAACTATAAGTTAGTCAAGGGAGTTGTACCACAGGAATCTTCCCCAGCATATACTTTAGTTAACATGATTGTGTACATAGTACTAATGACCCTGTATATATGTACATAGACGTGTGTGTGTATGTGTGTGTGTGTGTGTGTGTGTGTGTGTGTGTGTTTGCCAGTCCTGAGCCTTGAACTCAGGGCCTATGTGCTGTCCCTGAGCCTCTGTTGCTCAAAGCTAGTCCTCAAATTGAGCCACAACATCACTTCTGGCTTTTTCTGACTAGTTTATTGGAGACAAAAGAGCTTCATAGACTTTCTTGCCTGGGCTGTCTTCAAACCAAAATCCTCAGATATCAGCCTTTTGAGTAGCTAGGATTACTGGTAGAGCACTCTACCAGTGCTTGGTTTACATGCACATATATGTGTGTGTGTATGTACATATATATATATATTAATAGCCATGTTTTTAGTCTTATTGCCTGCTCCTTCTGTCTGCAAGAACTTTCATCCATCCTTAAGTGTTTCTCCTTCCTTTTTTTGTTTTTAATTATAAAGAAAAGAGGTTTACTATGACTCATGGTCGTGTGCATGTAAGGTGAAGGGGTTGCGACTGGTAATGGGTTACTTGGTTGCAGAAGTCCTAAGGCAGTTCAGGACACACATGGCCTCAGCTAGGGCATGGACCACATGGGCCTCACTCCTCTTTCTTGTCTAATCTAGCTCCCCTGTAAGTGTTTTTGTCTTTCTCAGAGCTGCCTGTGCTTCTCCTTCATGGTCCTTCATGTAGCTCTTACCTGTACAATATCATCAGCTTTTAATGTTGAACTCTTCTATTATTAGATGCCTGGCCTTTGAGGGGTAAGAGCCTCACCCAATGTAATGACTCAGAGAATCACTACATGGAGAAATGAATGAATTCACCTAAAGCAAACACCGAGTGCTTGGAGCACCGTGAGGTGTCTGGACTTGGTGGTGAGGAATGATCTCAGTACTGTATATATTAGACCCTCAATATTTCTAATAACTTTACAAGCCCTCATTCATATTTGAAGGCATTTTGAAGTAGCTTCATCCAAGAGGAGGAATGCTTCATGTGGACTGTGAGAAAATTCTCCATTGTTTCCAGGAGGAGGAGGAGGAGTCTGAGAGAGTTTCAGAGCACTGTAAGGATGAAAACAGGGACAGAGACAAGGCAATATATAGATCCTTGTTTAATCCAGTTTAGCTAAGATCTTAATAGACTCTGCAGGCATTTGCCCAACAACAATCTTCTTATCATATATTCTATTTAGTTAGTTAGTTATTATGTGCTGATACTAGAACTTGAACTCAGGGCTAAGGCATTTTGGCTTAGCTTTTTTCACTCAAGGCTGATGCTCCACTTCTTGAGTTGTAGTTCTATTTTGGGCATTTTGTCACTGAATTGGGGTCTTTCTTTTCAGACTGGCCTCAAACCTCAATTCTCAGATCTAAGCCTTTTTAAAAAAAGTTCGTCAGTGCAGGGGAGGGGGGAAGGGGGGGAAGGAGAAGGATTGGGATTGGGGGGGAGGGGGGAGGTTGGGAAGGGATGTGAAGGGTAAACCAAAGGAGGAGGCTGCAATGCTTGGTAAGAAATGTATGCATTATCCTGCCCATGCAATTGTAACCCCTCTGTACGGTATGTTCACA